>NW_026933747.1:0-58632 GCF_032062105.1 Saccostrea cuccullata
TTAAGTTTTAAGATTGTCAGTGAATTGCAGCGTACTGAAGGGTGAAAGTCCATGTAGTTTTTTTACTAGTCATGTATCATTTAGTCAAACGCTCAGCTGCCTCCATAAAACCCTACTCGCGAAATGGCGGAGTTGACATAGACAGCCGCCATCTTGGTCCGCTTCAGATTTTCAAATATAAATATCTAGAGTTCTGATTAACCAATGTTCAAACAATGATTATATAGTAAGCATTGATAAAGGGGAACTATTATCATTCCAAAAATATATAAAAAATGTTGAAAAACAAAAAAGTTGAAAAATACGATTTTTTCAATTTGCTTCTCCTGACGACAGGAGAGTTACCTTTCGAACGAAATGTCGCGTCCTGGATGATAGATATCACGATCTATTATCCCTGAAAGTTTCATGTTGATATCTTTTACCGTTTTTGAGTTTAATCGCGGACAAAATGTCATTTTAATTTCAGGAAATTGTCCGTAACTTGGCACCGGAAGTGAGTTTCCAAATTTTCTGTCGGATATAATAAATTCATGTTACAACACATCTGTCCTGAAAATTTCATGTAATTCCATCCAGTAGTCTTTGAGAAATCGCGTGCACAAAATTAGAAAGTCAAAAAAATATAGCCAAAATAATAATAATAATAATAATAAGAAACAATAGAATCACTATAAGGTCTTCCGTGAAGACGGAAGACCTTAATAATAATAATAAGAAACAGAGTAAAAACAATATGTTCCCCAATTTGGGGAACATAATAGTGCTAATTGTAATGGGGACCGATACAGATGTTCCCCAAACGCTCCCCATCTCCCTTTTGGTGCCATATTCCCTGTTAGCTTCATTAAATAAGACAAACTTTACGCATTTGAGACTTAAACAACGTTTACCCAGAAGGGTACCAAGTTCATTCAAATTTTGCACGCGTGCGCATGTGAATGCATGTGTGTAATGACCATATCATCATGTCTACAAAATCTATATACTTTAATATACTAAATATTAAAGTATGAAATCCAAAAGTTTTAAAAAATATGCATGGTGACATATTCAAGTGTATTTTTTGGGTTTAGCTGATAAAAGTTTCAGCCAATTTCAGCGTGCACGCACGTGTTTGGATGTGCATGGTGATCATATAGAAGAGCATGGTAAAGGAGTTATAGCTATTTAAAGTTTCACCAGATTGCAGCGCACGTACACGCACGTGTATGGAAGTCTATGTGTATCTATCTATGTTCCAAATCCCATCCTGTTTGGTTGAAAACCAAGGGAGTTACAGCTATTTAAAGTTTCAGCCAATCAGATTGCAGCACACGTGCATGCACGTGTTTTCTTGATAATTGCTATATATCATGTTTTAGGATATCCTAATGTATGGCTATGATAAAAATTTCAAAGGATTTCATCAAAAAACAAGAAAGATATTGAGACTTTAGTTTCAGCCAATTAAAGCGAAGCGCACGTGCATGCGCGTGAGATCTTGCTATTTTGACCATGTCATATTGTCTATGCTACTACTATATCATTATATTATGAGTTTCAAAGCATTTCATCAAAACGGTAAAGATATACGTCTATATCAATTAAATCGGTCATTTCACGTGTTGCTCGTGCGCGCTCTTGCAAGCACGTGCACACAAAATGGCATGTTGACAATGTCATCTTATCTACATTTATAATATGTCTACATATTCTAAATATCAAAGCATTACATCGAAAAATGTAAAAGTAACGGCAATTTCAAGTATATTGGTCATTTCACGTGTTGCACGTGCGCGCTCTTGCAAGCACGTGCGCGCAAAATGACCTTCGTTCCGCAAATCTACATAACATGCCTACTTACCCTAAAAAGGTTTCCCCTTAATCGGATGTGTACTTTACAAGATCATTCGCGGACAAAATTTTCCCGAGAAGAAAAATAATAATAATAATAATAATAATAATAAGAAACAGAACATAATAATAATAAGTAAAAACAATATGTTCCCCAACTTTGTTTGGGGAACATAATAATAACTAGTGCTAATTGTAACGGGGACCGTTACAGATGTTCCCCAAACGCTCCCCAACTCCCTTTTGGTGCCATATTCACTGTAAGTTTCATTAAATAAGACAACCTCTATGCATCTGAGATTTTAACATTAAACAAAGTTTTACAAAATTCATTTAAACTTTAGCATTGCACTCGTGCACATGTGAATGCATTTGCGTAATGACCATATCATCTTGTCTACACAATCTATATTTTTAATATACTAAATATTAAAGTATTTAATCCAAAATTATCTTTAAAAAATCTCAAGTGTATGTTTGATTTTACACATTTCACGTGCACGCCCGTGCATACATGTGCATGAAGACCATTCCTTGTTGTAGAAGTCCATTATATCTATCAATGTTCTAAATTCCACCCTGTTTGGGTGAAAACTAAGGGAGTTATAGCCATTTAAAGTTTAAGCCAATCAGATTGCAGCGCACGTGCATGCGCGTGATTTGATGAAAATTAATATATATGACGTAGGATATCCAGCACATGTTTTAAATTTCAAAACACGTCAAAAAACAAAAAAGATATTGAGATTTCTGTTTCAGCCAATCAGAGCGAAGCGCACGTTCATGCACGTGCAAGCATTGTATGAAGTCCATTATATCGATTATCTATGTTCCAAATCCCATGCTGTTTGGTTGAAAAACAAGGGAGTTAGAGCCATTTAAAGTTTAAGCCAATCAGATTGCAGCGCACGTGCATGCACGTGTTATGAGGAAAATTGCTTATATACTTTATTGTAGGATATCCTAATGCATGGCTATGTTTTAAATTTCAAAGGATTTCGTCAAAAAACAAGAGAAGATTTTGAGATTTTAGTTGCAGCCAATCAGAGCAAAGCGCACGTGCATGCGCGTGAGATCTTGCTATTTTCACCATGTGTCACCTTATCTACACTAATAATATATCTTTACATTATGAGTTTCAAATCATTTTAGTAAAAATTGTAAAAGTTATGGCTATATTAATTATATCAGTCATTTCACTCCTTCACGTGCACGCACGTGCATGCGTGCGCGCAAAATGACCTTGATTCCGCAAATCTACATACACACCTATTAACCCTAAAAAGGTTTTAGCTACATCGGACGAACAGTTTCTGAGAACATTCCCGGACAAAAAAGTCCAGGAAGAAGAAGAAGAAAAATAATAATAATAATAATAATAATAACTAGTGCTAATTGTAACGCGGACCGTTACAGATGTTCCCCAAACGCTCCCCAACTCCCTTTTGGTGCCATATTCCCTGTTAGTTTCACTAAATAAGACTAACGCATATGCATTTGAGAATTTAACAACGTTTACCCAGAAGTGTACCAAGTTCATTCAAATTTTAGCGTTGCACGCGTGCACATGTGAATGCATGTGCATTATGACCATATCATCATGTCTACACAATATTATATATTTTAAAATACTAAATATGAAAGTATTTAATTCAAATAGTTTAAAAAAATTACATCTCATTCAAGATCCCATCCGGTTTTTGATTTTACTGTTTAAAGTTTCATCCATCAGTGCACGCACGTACACGCACGTGTATGCATAGCATAGTGACCATACCTTCTTGTAGAAGTCCATTGTATCTATCTATGTTCCAAATCCCATCCTGTTTGGTTGAAAACCAAGGGAGTTATAGCTATTTAAAGTTTAAACCAATCCGATTGCAGCGCACGTGCATGCACGTGTTTTCATGATAATTGCTATATATCATGTTGTAGGATATCCTATGCATGGCAAAGTTCAAAATTTCAAAGGATTTGTCAAAAAACAAGAAAGATATCGAGACTTTAGTTTCAGCCAATCAGAGCGAAGCGCACGTGCATGCGCGTGAGATCTTGCTATTTTGACCATGTCATATTGTCTATGTTACTGATATATCCTTATATTATGAGTTTCAAAGCATTTCATAAAAAAAATAAAAAGTTACGCCTATATCAATTAAATCGGTCATTTCACGTGTTGCACGTGCACGCTCTTGCAAGCACGTGCGCGCAAAATGACTTTGTTCCGCAAATCTACATAGCATGTCTACTGACCCTAAAAAGGTTTTACCTAAGTCGGATGTGTAGTTTACAAGATCACTCCCGGACAAAAAAGTACCCAGGAAGAAGAAGAAGAAGAAGAAGAAGAATAATAATACTAAGAAACAGAGTAAAAACAATATGTTCCCCAACTTCGTTTCCCCAACTCCCTAAGAAACGGTGCCATATTCCCTGTATTAGCTTCATTAAATAAGACAAACTCTGTGATAATTTTTGACTTTAACAACGTTTTCCCAGAAGGATACCAATTATATTCAATTTTTAGCATTGCACCCAAGCGCATGTGAATGCATGTGCGTTGAATGACCATATCACGTTTTCCCAAAAGTATACCAATTTTAATATACTATATATTAAGCATGCAGGCGTGCGCAAGTAATAAAAATTGCATTCGTAATGAGTATTTTGTATACTATTTCAAATGCACGCACGTGCGTGCACGTGCATGATGATCATACCTTCTTGTAGGAGTCCCTTACATCTATCTATGTTCTAAATCCCATCCTGTTTGGTTGAAAAACAAGGGAGTTATAGCCATTTAAAGTTTCAGCCAATCAGATTGCAGCGCACGTGCATGCGCGCGTAATTTCATGATTTTTTATATATCATTTTGTAGGATATCTTAAAGCATGACTATATTTTAAATTTCAAAGATTTTTCAAAAAAAAAGGAGAAATAGCAATTTAAAGTTTCAGCCAATCAGATTGCAGCACACGTGCATGCGCGTGATTTCATGATTTTTTTTATATATCATTTTGTAGGATATCCTAATGCATGACTATATTTTAAATTTCAAAGAATTTGGTCAAAAAACAAAGGAGATATAGCCATTTAAAGTTTCAGCCAATCAGCTTGCAGCGCACACACATGCGCATGATTTCATGAAAAATTTTATATATCAAATTGTAGTATCTTCATTATATATGTCTATGTTCAAAATTTCAAAGGATTATGACAAGAAACAAGAAAGATATTGAGATTTAGTTTCAGCCAATCAGAGCAAAGCGCACGTGCATGCGCGTGAGATCTTGCAATTTTGACCATGCTATCTTGTCTATACTACTATATATCCTTATATTATGAGTTTCAAAAAATTTCATCAAAAAATATAAAAGTTACGGCAATATCCATTATATTGGTCATTTACTATTGCACGCGCGCGCTCTTGCAAGCACGTGCGCGCAAAATGACCTTTGTTTGGCAACTCTACATAACATGCCTACTAACCTTAAAAAGGTTTTACCTAAGTTTGGATGTGTAGTTTACAAGATCACTCGTGGACAAAATTTTCCCAGGAATAATAATAATAATAATAAGACACAGAGTAAAAACAATATGTTCCCCAACTTCGTTTGGGGAACATAACTAGTGCTAATTGTAACGGGGACCGTTACAGATGTTCCCCAAACGCTCCCCAACTCCCTTTTGGTGCCATATTCCCTGTAAATCATTAAATAAGACAACCTCTATGCATCTGAGATTTTAACAACATTAACAAAGAAGTGTACAAAAATCATTGAAACTTTAGCATTGCACGCGTGCACATGTGAATGCATTTGCGTCATGACCATATCATCATGTCTACACAATCTATATTTTTAATATACTGAATATTAAAGTATTTAATCCAAAATTATTTAAAAAATACTCTCATTCAAGTGTATGTTTGATTTTACTCATTTCACGTGCACGCACGTGCATACATGAGCATGGTGACCATACCTTCTTGTAGAAGTCCATTACATCTCTCTATGTTCTAAATTCCACCCCGTTTGGTGAAAACCAAAGGAGTTATAGCTGTTTAAAGTTTCAGCCAATCAGATTGCAGCACATGTACACGCACGTGTATGCATGTGCATGGTGACCATACCTACTTGTAGAAGTCCATTATATCTATCTATGTTCCAAATCCCATCCTGTTTGGTTGAAAACCAAGGGAGTTATAGCTGTTTAAAGTTTCAGCCAATCAGATTGCAGCGCACGTGCATGCACGTGTTTTCATGATATATGCTATATTTCATGTTGTAGGATATCATAATGCAAGGCTATGTTCAAAATTTCAAAGGATTTCGTCAAAAAACAAGAAAGATATTGAGACTTTAGTTGCAGCCAATCAGAGCAAAGTGCACGTGCATGCGCGTGAGATCTTGCTATTTTCACCATGTCGTCATGTCTATACTACTAATATATCCTCACATTATGAATTTCAAAGCATTTCATTTAAAAATAGAACAGTTGTGGCTATATCTATTATATTTGTCATTTCACGTGTTGCACGTGCGCGCTCTTGCAAGCACGTGCGCGCAAAATGACCTTGATTCCGCAAATCTACATAACATGTCTACTAACCCTAAAAAGGTTTTACCTACATCGGACGAACAGTTTACAAGATCATTCCCGGACAAAAAAGTTCCAGGAAGAAGAAGAAAAATAATAATAATAATAATAACTAGTGCTAATTGTAACGGGGACCGTTACAGATGTTCCCCAAATGCTCCCCATGTTCCTTTCGTGCCTTATTCCTCTTAGACCTTTTATAAATATGCTAAGTATCCAAGGATTTCATTTAAGAATATAAAAGTTACAATGATATCAACTATCAACTATATATCGTTTAACGTTTTGCATGCGCGCACACGTACATGTACATGCATATGCAAGATGATTAAGGGATGTTGGTTAAGTGATTAACATATTTTTCTATCCCGCGAATCAAAGAAAAAAATACATATATAAAGTTACCATTTTTCAAGCATATGTCATTTTTTAATATATCGATTCACATTTTATTTCTCTACTTATTTTAACCTCGGGCTCAAAGTTGGTTTTATTCCGACGACAAGGCAGGGTTAAAGTCGACAAAGGGTATCACGCCGATAGCTAACCAATCAAAATGAACTTATTCAATTGTAGTTCCATACATGGAAAAGGGATTTTCCTTTCTGTTCGGAATTTTTTAAATATTTCCTCTCAGGCCATTTTGACAACGCTGGTACCTGTGCCTAGTAAATTTTATATACTTTGTAAATAAATATATAAAGGTTTTTGACCGGAACTATTCATTTTTTCCAATGCATAGGGGGCTACTCTCTGGGGTTTACAAGAGATGTTTAAAAAGACATTCGTGTCAGCTAATATGACCAATATTGTTTAACACCTTCTTATTAATATTTTTTTCATGAATGCAAATATCTGATTATTTTACGAAGGAGCGTACCTGTATATCGATTTTTAATAAACCGAAAATCGCTATTTTTGGGGATTACGTAATTCTAAAAAAAAATTCAAATAAATTTCTTTTCTGCAGTTTTCCTGAAATTTTATGTGGGTCCGAGGTGTTACTTGAGTTTAACAGCGATTCTCTACGTTGCCATTAATTTGATTTGATTGGTTGTTGAGGGGGGCGGGTATTTTTATTGTTAACCTATTTAACGTTGGAGTTGAATCTTGTATCTTACTCCAAGAACTTAAGATTGATTGTGACATTTGGATGAAAGGTCAAGGTCATTAAAAACCACCACCTCTTTAACTTCTATTCTGCCAACCGAAATAAACTCTGAAAGGTGTTTCTAGATACATGTACATGTACTTCATGTTTCTTTTTACCCTTGGGTCAAGGACAAAGGTTAAGGTCGATTTCAAGTTCATAGGTCAAGATGATTTTGGTATATAGCTAATATCAACATTTTATTCAGGTTACCAGTGACCTTGACCTAAGTTTCAAGGTCAAGGGTCAAAAGATCTGCATGCTTCAGTATGTTACATGTCTTGACATTTAGAAGTTCTTAATTCTGCATGAACATCATAAACTCAAGTATACTGTCGTTTAATGCACTGTGTGCGGGTGCATGTGCATGCACGTCCTTGCATTTCGAAATTTCACCCTGTATTATTGAGAACCAAGAAAGTTGTAGGCATTTAAAGATTTAGCCAATCAGATTGCAGCACCCGTGCATGTGCGGGTGTTCATGATTATTCTTATATATCATGCTGTAGTTCTTCAGAATGTATGGCTATGTTAAAAATTTCAAAGGATTTTGTCAGAAAACAAAAAAAGATATTTAGACTTTTAGTTTCAGCCAATCGGAGCGAAGCGCACGTGCATGCGCGTGAGATCTTACTATTTTGACCATGTCATCATGTCTATACTACTAATATATCCTTATATTATGAGTTTCAAATCATTTCATCCAAAATTTAAAAATTTACGGCTATATATATTATATTGGTCATTTCACGTGTTACACGTGTGCGCACACGCACGCACGTGCGCGCAAAATGACCTTCGTTCCGCACATCTACATAACATACCTAGTGACCCTAAAAAGGTTTCACCTAGATCGGATGAGTAGTTTACGAGAACACTCGCGGACAAAAAAGTACCGGAGAACAAAGAAAAATTCAGAAAAAGTAAAAACAATATGTTCCCAAACTTCGTTTGGGGAACATAATAATAATAACTAGTGCTAATTGTAACGGGGACCGTTACAGATGTTCCCCAAACGCTCCCCAACTCCCTTTTGGTGCCATATTCCCTGTAAGCTTCATTAAATAAGACAAACTCTATGCATCTGAGATTTTAACAACATTTACAAAGAAGTGTACAAAAATCATTTAAACTTTAGCATTTCACGCGTGCACATGTGAATGCATTTGCGTCATGACCTTATCATCTTGTCTGCACAATCTATATTTTAATACACTGAGTATTAAAGTATTTAATCCAAAATTATTAATAAAATACGCTCATGCAAGTGTATGTTTGATTTTACTCATTTCACGTGCACGCACGTGCATACATGAGCATGGTGACCATACCTTTTTGTAGAAGTCCATTACATCTATCTATGTTCTAAATTCCACCCCGTTTGGGTGAAAACTAAGAGAGTTATAGCTGTTTAAAGTTTCAGCCAATCAGATTGCAGCACTTGTACACACACGTGTATGTATGTGCATGGTGAGCATACCTACTTGTAGAAGTCCATTATATCTATCTATGTTCCAAATCCCATCCTGTTTGGTTGAAAACCAAGGGAGATATAGCTGTTTAAAGTTTCAGCCAATCAGATTGCAGCGCACGTGCATGCACGTGTTTTCATGATAATTGCTTTATTTCATGTTGTAGGATATCCTAATACATGGCTATTTTCAAAATTTCAAAGGATTTCGTCAAAAAACAAGAAAGATATTGAGACTTTAGTTGCAGCCAATCAGAGCGAAGTGCACGTGCATGCGCGTGAGATCTTGCTATTTTCACCATGTCGTCATGTCTATACTACTAATATATCCTCACATTATGAGTTTCAAAGCATTTCATCTAAAAATAGAACAGTTGTGGCTATATCTATTATATTGGTCATTTCACGTGTTGCACGTGCACGCTCTTGCAAGCACGTGCGCGCAAAATGACCTTGATTCCGCAAATCTACATAACATGTCTACTAACCCTAAAAAGGTTTTACCTACATCGGACGAATAGTTTACAAGATCATTCCCGGACAAAAAAGTTCCAGGAAGAAGAAGAAAAATAATAATAACTAGATCATCATTCTGACCATCTTTTTTTCAATGTTGCTTATATGAATACTCCCCCTTTTTGAGATATAAAGCGTCAAAGATTTGACATTCTGGCCCCTTCTTATCCCTAATTACGTAACATATGATCAAAATCTTATCATATATTGTTGCAAATTGAAAAGATGTATACTTTTGCTTCAGTAATGTATATCAAAATATTGATCATTAGAGAGTTATAGATAAAAGACTTTTGGCCCCTCTGAGCCCCTAATTTGAGGGGTCAGCCCCTTTTTCTTCATATCAAATGAAAGGTCTCGTGATTTTGAAGATTTTTTGTTCAACACCTGTTCAGAGATTTATATTCGTTGTGGAGATATGCTTAATTGAAATATTTAGGGGCCGCACTACAAGTCCTTAACGGGGCCGTTTTACTAAAATTCAAAGTATGTATATTGTTTAGAACATTATTCTGACCATCTTTTGTTCAATATTGCTTATCAAAATGTGCCCTCTTTTCGAGATATAAAGCGTCAAAGATGTGACATTCTGGCCTCTTGTGACCCCTTATTACGCATGATATGCTTAAAAGTTTTTAATATATTGTTCCAAATGATTTAAAGTTTCAAAATATTGAAAAATCTAGCAGAAAAAATGAAAAAAATTTTTAGTCATATGGGGGATCGAACCCGGATCGCCCGCGTGACAATCCAACGCGCTAACCATTCGGCCATTGGGATCGCCGCTTCGCGTTTTCAAATGCTTATATCTCGAGATTGGCTTTTTTGATTTTCAAACAAATTACATATTTGGCTTCTGCAAAAGGGTCTCTATTCAATTCTAAAACAAAAATATTAAAAAAGAAAAGTTGAAAAATTGAGTTTCTTAAATTCACTTCCGGTATCGACCGGAAGTATTGACGACGCACGAAAAGGCGATTCTGCAACGCTATAAGTCACGAACTATTATCTCCAATTAATCTTCAGTTCATATCTTTAGTAGTTTTCGCTATTAAATCAAGACAAAATTGCATTTTAAAATCAGAAAATTGGCCATATCTCACGACCGGAAGTGATGTCATAAAAACGATCAAAAACCTATCAAGATCGGTTGATAAGCTATTACATATGAAAATTTCATGTAAATCAGACGAGCCGTTTTCGAGAAATCGCGTGCACAAAATCGGTTGGAAGAATAATAATAATAATAATAATAGAGAAAAAGAAACCGAACGAAAACAATAAGGTCTTCCGTTGGAAACGGAAGACCTTAATAATAATAATAAGAAACAGAGTAAAAACAATATGTTCCCCAACTTCGTTTGGGGAACATAATAAGAAACAGAGTAAAAACAATATGTTCCCCAACTTCGTTTGGGGAACATAATAAGAAACAGAGTAAAAACAATATGTTCCCCAACTTCGTTTGGGGAACATAATAATAATAAGAAACAGAGTAAAAACAATATGTTCCCCAACTTCGTTTGGGGAACATAATAATAAGAAACAGAGTAAAAACAATATGTTCCCCAACTTCGTTTGGGGAACATAATAATAAGAGCCAGTATAGGGGCAGTCCCCAGTCCAGAGATCTGTGACATCAGAATGTATCAAATCACACAGCATATAATGGCACAATTTTGTCATGCCAGCAAAATTGTCTTCCACGGCAGATACCGTGATGACGGTTTCATAATATTCAATGGAACGCAATCAGAGATAGAATTCTTTAATATCGGCAATCACTGTCACAAGCATCTAAGATTTACATTTGAAAGAATGATTGCACTTAGTGTACAAAACGTGGCCCCCGGTAAATTGCGCAAAAATAAGGTATAGAAAGTAGCCTAATGAAATTAATAAAACAATTCTTCAAGGTCCATATCGCAACTTTGCAAAATTACAGAAATTAAAAGTGAGTAATATTAAAGAACGAGGCTGTGTTTTGTAAGATGGGTCAATGCAAATCACGAATCGCCATTGTTATTCAGTTATTCCGATTTTTAGAGCTGAAATACATAGTGAGCGCATGCCTGCCCAAATTTCTCAAAAGGACCGACGGTGTAGAACTGTCGGAAATTCAACATATTTAAGGGAGAAATTTGGGCAAGCCTGCGCTCGGGGTAAACTTTTTGAAAACAGGTATAAAACGCCGACAGTTTTCTTCACTGTTTACGGGTATTTACATGTCATTGACCTCATTGTGACCTGTTTAAAATTCCAATTTACCACGTGATTTGTAGACTCGGGGTAACTTTGTGAATACAAAAAAATCAATAAACCACGTGGTTAATTGTAGATCCGATTTTCATTCCGTCGAAAGGCGTCCAACTTAGACCGTTACATGTACATTTTCAATCAATCAACATAGAATTATTTCTTTTTTGTCAAGTGTTTTAATAGGGTAATGAAATATTAAATTCGAAAAAAAAAGTAACGATATTATATTTTTAGTCCTTGGATTTATGGGGCACGTTTGGAGGCTCAAAGAGTTTCAAAGATTTAGCTCCCATCTTCGAAGAAGCATCATTCCTCAATGTGTTTTTGACTGTAGAAATATAAGGACACGGGGTAGAAATACGTAGATTGTTTAACACTGGCAATAAATTCTTACTGGTACCCGCCCCCCCCCCCCCCCCCCAAAAAAAAAATTGCACATACAATTAATAAAATTGTTTTAGTGATAAAATATCACCACATGCAGCATCACAAAAAAAAAATATTCCGTACACCCTTATTTGTAAGAAGTACCAGGTATTTACTGTACTTTAAAAAGTACGGAGAGAGAGAGAGAGAGAGAGAGAGATTTTCAAAATTTCAATACGGCACTAATCTTTTCGAAAAAAAAGAAGTTTTTCTTAAATATGACCCCCCCCCCCGTTTTCATATACAAGTAGGCTCAGTTTATTTAATTAAGTGTTAAATTTCCACCTAGAAGAAACGACCACAAGATGGGGGATCTGGATTTATAGGGGTCATATACATCTCAAAGATCCTCCCCAGTACCATCTTTCCTAAAAAAAAATGGCGTTATCCTTGAGAAATTCTTTGTTTATTTTTCTGTATACAGTTTGTATTTTGTATTAAATTCCAGAAGCCATTATAACTGGCTAAATCTTACATGTTTTCAATCGATTGATGAAATGCCCCGCCTACTCTGAATATTAATGTGACACAATTAAAACCCAACTCGGACAAGCGCAACATTCCGGAATTAACACCCAGTATATTGCTTTTTAAATTTCCATTTATAAAACTAAGACGCCGTTTTCAGTGTGAATTTTTGTAAGTAATATACCACAAAGATAACAAAGTATGAGGTAGGTGTAAAATAATTAACATTTGAGTTAATTAGATAAAGTTAGAGGGGTGCAAAAAAGGGGCCACGACACTATGCTTAAGTGGAAACATTCTTTCTCCATCTGCTGTCAACTTCCTTGATACTACAGTTTATAAAGGACAGAAATTTCAAAATTTTAACAAACTTGATATCAAGTCGTTTATCAAACCAACAAATAACTTTCAGTATCTACACAGACAGAGCGCTCATAGCCCAGCTGTGTTTAAAGGATTCATTAAAGGAGAATGCATTAGACATGCAAGAAACACCACTGACCCTGAAATATTACATGCAACACTTAATGACTTCAAGACGCACTTATCAAAGCGAGGTTACTCTACTTCGGAAATTGATCCTATTATCAAGGAAACGGTCAACACAAACCGATCAAAACTCATCATCAAAAAGACTAAAGAACAGTCATTACGTAACCCTACAGTACTGGTTACTAAATTTAACCCTTGCGTTAAAGGACTGAAAAAAAAAACGAATTCTAAAATATTGGAACACCATTCTTAGAAATCCAGAATGCAAAACTTTATTTAATTCTCAACCAATCATTGCTTACAGCAAACACAAGAATATAGGTGACGAGATAATCCGGTCGCATCTAAAACAAACACCATGATTTATGTCCGTGACCCCTGATGAGGCTTCTTAATAGCCGAAACACTCTACAACTACTTGCTTAAATCAAATCAGATATTAATCTGCTATATGCAAAAAACATATCTACTTTAAAGTGTGGTTTGGAGTGTCGGGTCCTAATAAATCTCTTACAAGTTTGGTTGATTGATGTCGCTAATTTTCACAAAAATCGAAGGAATTTTAACCAGCCGACTTCTGTACGCCAAGCGTAAAGAAAGTATTTCCCATGGACTTAGCTCGGGCAGGTTTCCGTCTTGGTTTGGAGCCAAGCTCCATTGCGAACTCAGCCTCCCTAAAGAGGAAAACACAAAGTTTGCCACATTCTTAAAGGAATTGCAGCAGGAAACCATCAGTTCCTTTGGTAACTCTGTGATTAAATTCCTGGAACGTTCAATCGAAGAAAAAGAGGCAGAAAGCAACAGACTTAGATCAGATTACTTAAGACAAAGGAAAGAAGAATTGGACGGCTACACCTTTGCCGCGGAAAAATCTAAGCTGGATGAGGCTATCAAGGCCATCACGAAAAAACATACTTCAGAATTGCATGACCACAGAGTCAAACTGCAGACTCTGCCAAGCCACCCGTCCAGACCTAGCCACACAGCCAACAAATCGGCAAATAACAAATTCCACGACCGATCAAGGAATGAAGGCCATTACCAATACCGTGGTCACCGCTATATGCAGAGAAAAAGGCCATACTAACACATCCTAATTAACTGGCACTGAGTTCTACACATCGAGCATATTATTGACTTACTTTACAAAACCTCTATACGATGTACATAGTTATGGACTTTTATTCACTACCATGCCTGTGGAGTACATTACCATGATTATTATTCAGCAGACTTGCATTTATGTCTCTGTATTTGATTTTACAATTAAATTATTCATGTAAACATCAATGCCAATTCTCGTATCTTATATATCAGTTCATGTTTGGTTTAAAATCGCATATTATTTTTGTCATTTTGACAAAAAAATTTTTTTAACAAATATTAATCCTCTTATTATCATCATATGATATTAAGACGGATGTTTATTGCCGCTTCTTTTATATGTCACCACGTATATCAGACGGATAATACATCTTCAAGAATTAATTACAATAAAACCATTGCACATAACAGCCATCGATTGGCCATGCCCGTAAACAAACAAAGCCCCTCCCAACTGACCATAACCAATCACCAAAATGTGGCTATCAGTTTCCTACAGCCACACTTTCTCGCCGTCCTCTAATCTATCAACACATTGATAATTAGACGGATTTGCAATTTTATCAAAAATACTAATCGGTTTTCTATAGCGCTTCGCTCAACACAAATATCTACCACCTGCTGCTCCTCTATATGAATGGCTCGACGACTAAATAGACGGAGTAAACAAAGCAAAAGTGCTAAACGCACCTGCAATTATCTACGGGGAGTTAAAGCTCATTGCAAAAAAAACAATGACAACAGGGGAAAAGTTTGTTCTAAATCTATCAAGATACAACTTATCCGAACATGAACTTTCCTTACTGAGCAAAGGCTTGAAATTCATTCCTACGCCTAAAAGCAACAATGCTAAAAACATACTTCTCAATGACTTTGAGGAATTTGCTAGAAAACTCAGATGCAAATTCCACTTTGATACCGGAGACAACACTACAATTCATCCCTTTAAAACGAAATCGGGCTTCAAACCGCCATTTACATGCAGCGAACTCGAGGAATATATAGATAAAACAAAACTGGAACTTTCCTCATTGGAAATTGTAAAAAAGAAATCGAACATCTCAGAGTCTGAAAAAGCAGCTATTTTATCTCTTAAAAATAACAACGACATTGTTATTAAAAAAGCAGATAAAAGCAACACTATTGTCATCATGAACAAGGATCAGTATGTCTTAGAAGCACAACGCCAATTGCAATCTAAACACTATATGCAAGTATCTGAACCCAACATGCTTAAACTGCATGACAGTATTCAAAATAAACTTGCCGAAATGCATACTAATGGGTCACTGGACAAAGACACTTATAAGTTCTTTAATGACAAAAAACCTTCACTCAAATGTGGGCACTTATACCTTTTACCTAAAACCCATAAAATACCAGCAAACATTTACAATGATCTAATAAACGATCAGTGCAGCATTAGGAAATTACTGTAAACCAACTTTTATTCGCGTGCAAGAAATTTTCGCGAGGTTCGCGAGAGCCTCTTCATCGCGAATATTTCTCGCCGTGAACCGGTCCTGAAAGTCTCTGTTGTATTAACAACAGATTCAAAAAAGGTTTGATCGCGAAAATTAATCGTCGCGAACGAGTGTACCCCCGGTAAATCGCGAAATAAAGTCGTCGCGAATAAAAGTTGGTTTACAGT
This sequence comes from Saccostrea cuccullata, assembly GCF_032062105.1. Classification (NCBI taxonomy): domain Eukaryota; kingdom Metazoa; phylum Mollusca; class Bivalvia; order Ostreida; family Ostreidae; genus Saccostrea; species Saccostrea cuccullata. Next base: position 15,970 of record NW_026933747.1, read on the forward strand.
ATCACCTGGTAGACCAATTATCTCGCAATGCGATACGCCAACGAGGAAAATAGGACAATATTGCGATTTCTTTGTGGTACCTATTGTACAAAAACAATCAACTTATATTAAGGACACTACGGACTTTATCACCAAAATCGAAAGCCTTACACTGCCAACCAACGCATTATTAATTACTTATGATGTGACGAGCATGTACACAAACATGGAATTGAACGAACTTCTTTCTTGAGTGAATGAGGCTTACACGCAGGCCAACAGAACGCAATTTGACATTCCATATCCTAACCCTGAGGATTTAAACTTTTTACTGAAATGCGTCTTGGAAAACAATTACTTTGAGTTTGATGGAAAATATTACAAACAAATAATAGGAGCCAGTATGGGGGCAGTCCCCAGTCCAGAGATCTGTGACATCAGAATGTACCAAATCACAAAGCATATAATGGCACAATTTCGTCATGCCAGCAAAATTGTCTTCCACGGCAGATACCGTGATGACGGTTTCATAATATTCAATGGAACGCAATCAGAGATAGAAGAATTCTTCAATATCGGCAATCACTGTCACAAGCATCTAAGATTTACATTTGAAATTTCTCCATCTGCCGTGAACTTCCTTGATACTACAGTTTACAAGGGACCGAAATTTCAAAATCTTAACAAACTTGATATCAAATCGTTTATCAAACCAACAAATAACTTTCAATATCTACACAGACAGAGCGCTCACAGCCCAGCTGTGTTTAAAGGATTCATTAAAGGAGAATGCATTAGACATGCAAGAAATACTACAGACCCTGAAATATTACATGCAACACTCAATGACTTCAAGGCGCACTTATCAAAGCGAGGCTACTCTACCTCGGAAATTGCTCCTACTATCGAAGAAACGATTAACACAAACCGATCAAAACTCATCATCAAACACAATACAGAACAGCCATTGCGTAACCCTACAGTACTGGTTACTAAATTTAACCCTTGCGTTAAAGGACTGAAAAAACGAATTCTAAAATATTGGAACACCATTCTTAGAAATCCAGAATGCAAAACTTTATTTAATTCTCAACCAATCATTGCTTTCAGCAAACATAAGAATATAGGTGACGAGATAATCCGGTCTCACCTAAAACAAACATCATGATTTATGTCCGTGACCCCTGATGAGGCTTCTTAATAGCCGAAACACTCTACAACTACTTGCATAATTCAAATCAGATATTAATCTGCTCTATGCAAAAAACATATCTACTTAAAGTGTGGTTTGGAGTGTCGGGTCCTAATAAATCTCTTACAAGTTTGGTTGATTGATGTCGCTAATTTTCACACTTTCCGGGCCTGACATTCATATTTGCTTTGCCCCCCCCCCCCCCCCGAACCATTATGGGACAATTTTCTTTTCAATAGGAGGCATTATGAATGAAAGACGAAACTAATGGGAAAAAACAACATTTTATTTTTGCACTTTTTAAACAAAACATCAAGCATGTGACTGGGGATTAACAAAATATTATTAAACTTAAGCATGATACCAAGGGTAAAAACAAATTAGACATCTTAGGCAGAATGCATGTGGTTACACACTAAACAGAATGTATATTGCTAAGTTAGAAAAAATAGGTTATAATTCTCAGTCCTCATTAATTTATGCAAAAACTGGTATGTTTTGTGATAAAATTGGTTGAAAACAATCTGAAATACAATGTGCATGGGCTTTCTTACAAATTATTTCAATGGTATTGATATTTGAATTACATAATAATATGCTCTTAATGTATAATGAAAAGTTCTGTGTATTGAGTGCAACTTTGATCCCCAATTTTAACAGGAAGCAACATGTAATGAAACAATAAGCTATTTAGTAAATTAAATGATACTGATTATACATTTGGCATAATGATAGGAGAACTCAAAAGGGAATGGAAAGGAAGTATAGGAGCATGAAGTAAGCTATACCTGTAGCCTTTTATAAATAATATGATAATAAACTATAAACTAATACAAAAGCATGTAAAAAAAATGCAGATGTCAACATGTATCTCTTCCAAGTAAAAAAAAAATACATCCAAGTTTATCTACTTAATGACATACCGTAAATCTGGAAATTTTTACGTTGATTTTATTTTGCGAATTCTGGTAAATCCTGTTGAAATTTCTTGTTAAACATTCGATGAATCACTGTATCAAATTTTGTAGAGGAGCTAGTCCTCAGATGATACATTTTTGAAGATATTTTTTACTAAGCTCATTAATTTTTATTGAAAATTGTTACTTTTGAAAGTTAATAAAATATTTTAAACTTTCCTTATTTGACAATCTATAAACTGAGTTCAAGCCGTGGCAATACAATGCAACAACGGCATAATGATTGTTCCAGTCATTTGATTGTCATTACTGTAAACAAATTGTTGTGTTCCAAAATACCCCGACTCCCCAGCATAAGAGCGGTAGTGAGTTCAATAACTGCAAGGTACTCGCCATACTATTATGTACTGCAATACTAAATGGTGTTAAACTCTTACAGATTCAATTACATGAAGTTTTGAGAAATAATGCCTTTTTTAATTTGTCTAATTATATTTTACTATTGATTATTCTGAATTATCTCCCGAACACGGTGTCCAGCGTGGTTCTAGAAACTATCGAACTTGGACGAAATTTACTGGGGATTGCCGCAGGGCTGGTGTCTTTCGCCAACTCTGAATGGCTAAATGAAGAGACCTGAGAAGGAGTTATAGCCCTTGTCAACATTTTTTAAAGATTGAATAATTGAATAAATAAAGAAAATATGCAATTTTTAAATTCTTTTAGTTAACAATAATTATCAGTACACTTATTGAAAAGCATTCCTCCAAATTGACATCATAGGAGGGTGGAATTACCTGAACTGTTATCTCAAACTTAACATATTATTCTTTGCCAACGCTTTCAATTAGAGAGAAAAACGCTAGATGTTTACAAAGCATTTTTATGATCACAGAGGAAATAAATTCGTGATCCAGGTTTAATCAAGGGTGTACGGGGATTTACCCCGGGTTGTATTCCATACACCCTTCGGCCGAATATCCAGGTTTAAACCTGGATAACTAATAGTATTCACGCAAAGCAACTCAATTTACCGGGAGATAGTTGGACCATTGCCTACCGCAGACGAAGTGATCACAAATGACGTGGTAAATACTGCCGTTAGTACAGGAACGTCCACAGAAGATAACTGGAACCGGTTCATAGCACACGCTACACAGGTCGACTCCTAAAAACAGATAAGAAATCGGTGGTGGATATCATGTGTGTCGAGACGGTGCCAATCGCGAGTCACAATATATACGCCTACCGTTTCTCAAGTAGTGACGGAGTGGTGCACGAAGGTTCACATGACGATGGAGAGCATGGAGCCGGTAGGTTGTTTTTAAAAACGCTGGCCGATAACGAAATTAACAATGCACTTGTAGTTGTGTCAAGATTGCATGGAAATAACATCGGACCCCGTCGCGTGGCGCCCAGTAAGGTAGCAGGTCTCGGCGCGGCAAAGAAGTTACCAGTCTCAGTTTGATATAACTTTCAAACTAGCATAAAAGGTAAATTCCGACTTTTATATGAGTGGACCACTATCTTGAACCAATCTTATTACCGTTAACAGTGTTTCAAAGTGAAACAAACATCAGGTGTGTTTATTGAAATATTCCGGAATATTTATTTTTTACCCAATTATTCCGACTTTTTTTTAAATGTGGTATTTCCTGTTTTGTTTTTCGCTTTTGGTAAACAATTTTCTTTTAATTTCAAATATTGCCTGGTGTCAACATAATATGTGAATATAATATTTGACTTAAATACCACATAACAATGGGGGAATATATGCACATAGTCTCCATAATATCAAACAAATGTACATTATCCAACTGATACAAAATAGTCAAGTTATGATTTGTTTAAAACCAGTGTTTTCTCTGTTATTGTTTAAGTTATTAAACTTTAATCATAACTTTCTATGCTCATATCCTTTATCTCTGTTAAATAGAAAAGTATTTATGCATAGTATTCTCTACAATCCGTTAGCTTTTTTAATTTTTATAAATGTGCTTACTTTCAATTTATTATCATAACTTAGCTCATAAACATTACAGTTTATGTTAATTTGGAATACAATCACAACACAAAAGAAAGTGCATACTTGGCCTCATAAAAAATGAATTGATATTTGACGATCGATATCATAGTTTTGCAAAATTGTTTATTATATCATAGGACAATTTATTCTTTTCAATCATAATAGATATGGAGTTGGTCAGTTGGATTAATTTACATTCTGGTTTTGTTGATAGATGGAAGCTTAATTGTTGTTTTGACCATTATTTGGTCATTAAATCCAAAAATCTGTTGGAATTCCCATTGGTACAAATTCCGCTCCGTTATCAGTAGACTTATTTTTATATTCATATGAAGTAGAATTTATGCAAAATCTTATGCGTGAAAAGAAGAAAACACTTGTTGTGGCCTTCAACTCGACATTTAGATATATCGACGTATTGTCAATTAATAATGGTAATTTCCATTCCTACGACGATAAGATATATCTTAGTATCGTTTAAAGTAATAATTTCGTAAGTTCTATTGTCGATACAATGACCTTGTCAGCAAATACAATTTATCATTGAGTAACATGCTGTCTGAAGTTTTTCGTAATAATTGTTAGTCCATTATTTATACACCGAATTGACACGGATTTTCCCGTTATTTCCTGATCTTGAGAAGGAGCACACGGTGGGTGTGACCGGTCGGCAGTGGATGCTCACTCTCCTCCATGGCACCTGATCCCACCTCTGATGTTTCGGGGGTCCGTGTTTGCTCTGCTCTTATTTTGTATTATTTTATGGACTTTTAGATTGAATACTGTTCGTTATCTCCATATCCTTCTTGAACAGCCTGATTGTGATCTTGAACAGCCTGGATATCACAATCTTCTCGTTCCTGAAGTGTGGAAACAGTACCATCTGGACGCCACTCTATTTTTATTGCCACTAAGGAATGAGTACTTGTTTTCTGGTTGTCTGCACCTCTTGTTTTGCAAAAAATATGAAGATGGAAAATAAGCATTGATATAAATAAATCTTTAAAAATCTTATAAGAGAAGACAATGTTATCGTAACTAGATCTTAATTAGATCTGCTAGTGTAGCGAGTATGCGGGTGGATCTAATATCTCATTTTTATTAGATTAGTGAGAAGGAATAAACATGAGAAAAATATTTGATTAAGACTTACATATCGGCATTCTCTGTCTGTGGGAGGGGCTCGTTTTCTTTGTCGTTGACATCATGTTTTCTTTTCTTTCTTAGTATTTCGTGTGCAGATTTGTCTTCCTTTTATTTGGCCTGCTGATTTTTTTTAAATCAATCTTATTAAGATTCAGTGGTATTTAAGTATTATAATTCCAAGATAAGAAATATGGCAACCCAAGTACAATTGGCATGAAATGAAAAAGAATAACAAGAAAATCTAATTACAAATCAATATGCACACGTGATTTTACTTTGTATTGCAGGAATACTGTGATCACTTAAGAAGCATGGGCATATTATTAATCTAAATTAGCAGTTTAAAATATTTATCTCTCAGAAACTTTTTTTATCATAAACATACTTTACCTGATTTTGTTGTAGCATCTCTGCCATTCCATGATTTTAAGAATCCTGCTCCTGAGCTCGGCAGACCCCGGTCATTTCTTTCCCTATTTAACGACGGAATCAGCCGAAGTTTGCCGTATGCAAATCTGTCATGTGACTAAAACAACGATGCTAACTCGTTTTTGCGAAAATACTCGGAAGTGGGTTAATTTCCCGCCATGAGACCATCAGTCTGACGACGAAAAGCCATAACCATGATGTCCCAAGGAAACAGAGCGAAGTTGGATGAAGGTTTGTTTGTTTATTGAGGAAAATGGAACATTGTAACATAGGATTGGCACATAAAAACAGAAGTTGGCACATGAAATCAAAGAAATTGTAAAAATTACATTCTTAATAAAACATTAGCATTATATTATTTTAAATACAGGAACTTAAAAGAAAAACATTTAAATCAGTGTATCTAAATGAAACTAAGAAAAGCACTATATTATTTCGTGTACAGTGTACAACCATTTACCCGAGGATGGCCCATGAAAGCAATTATATGCTTATTTCAAATGGGGTCCTCAAAAGGTTACTAGTATGTTGTGGATGTAACAAATCCAAATCAGTCAAAGAAATAAACTAATGTGAAATTCTTCAACTTCAGCTTTCAAAAAAGCCCCGAACATTAATCGAAAGGACTTGCTTTCACACCAAAGAAACACCAGTCTTTAGTGAATGCAAAAAACCATGAGAAGTCCACTCAAACTAACATGCATCATTACAGAATTGGAGAGCAGAGGAATGAAAGAAAGAGCACAGTTTAAGAAAAACTTCTCGACACTTTACATGATGTAGCAAGACCACCTGCACTCTGTTGTCTTAATCCAGTTAAAAGCATGGCTAACTTGAACATTGATAAATATAAAGTTATCTCGTGTGAGCCTCTGCATGACCTCACGAATGTCATCCGAAATCTCATTGAAGAACTTCCCCATCATGTGGGCGAACATACCAAACAGTTTCTTTCCTTCAGTGAAACAATAAATGGCAATAAAAACCAGATAAAAGGGGTCAGATGTTCGACTTTATCCTGTCAAAAGAACGTTATTCGGTATTAACCAATAGATAGTTTTCGATTGACCTAAATTTAGCGAAAGTTACCTCCCGTTGGTCGCCACATTGGAGGTCGACTCGGTGAGTTTTCCTCTTTGTCTTGTCAAGTTTAAGAAAATGTAGCATAAATATTTGGTGGAAAATCTTTATTAAATATTTTTTTTCTTTAAAGGAGGCTTCCAAAAAATTATATACTTCAGAAAAATAACGATTCCTAATATAAAAAGTTTAGATTGGTTGAATAATGAAGGAATATGAGCATTTGGACCTCCTGTAGGGCGGCCAACGGGAGGTAACTTTTGCTAAATTTAGGTCAATCGAAAACTATTATATTTGTCCCCCCCCCCCCAATAATACTTCCGAGAAATATTTAATTATGTTTTTAAACAGGGGAATATATGCGAACTTCAGAACACTGACTATTTTCATTGTCATATGTTTGAAATGACCTCACGAAAATGACGTAAATAAAAAATGTTTATGATTTGTACAGAAAAATGTATATTTTACGTCGATATCTTGAGTAAAAGTCACCGAGCGCAGATCTGATCAGGCTTGATATTATGTGTAAAACGATATTATGAAAGAAATATGTAAATATTGAGGAAATATTGATCAAAATCCTGAGCAAACTTGCGCTCTATAAATTGTAAAGTTAAAATTGTCGAAATTTTGTCCATTTTGTCTTCTCTCTAAAAAATATAAAGTCGAACTAGTTTGTGACGTCATAAAAACAAAAATTGTCAATAAACTACTTTAAAACTCTATTATGATCTGTTAATTTATATTTCTCATACAATTTATAAAATTCAGCACATTTCAAGAATTTTTCAAATTTGATTTTTGTGGGGGCAAAGATATGCAATATACCGCATATAGTTCTTTACTGATAAGAAATTTGAAGAAGGAAGACGAGACCAAAACATACCAGACCTTGTTAACTCTCTTGTGGATATTGTCACTATATGCTTTGTGACTATGCCATGCGGTCTCCAAAACAACTTCGTCATCTGTACAACTAATGATTTTTATTTGGCGTACACTGCAAAACAGTCATAGGGAATCCACTAAAGCTGACATCTAGAAAGTTCTATGGAAATCATTTCCATAGAATAACAGTTCATGTCCCTGAAACAGCCCGGCTCTTTTGTCTGAAGTCTATTGTGCCAGAACAGGAAGAACGTTCTTTTGTAACTCTTCGAAGGATTTCGGAGAATACAACCAACAGACAACCCAAATTTGATGTAGATAATGCAATGCTGATAATTCAATTCCAAACCTTTCACGTTGACCATACACAAACAATTATCAAACAACAGTCTGCAATCAGCACAGTCTGCAATCAGCAAACAGGCCAAATTGCTTCCACCTCAAAAACACACTACTACCTTCAACTTCGTTGCGCCCCGTGGGGATCCGGGTTAGAATAGGTCCTCAGTACCCCCTTGCTTGTCGTAAAAGGCGACTAAATGGGGCGGTCCTTCGGATGAGACCGTATAAACCGAGGCCCCGTGTCACAGCAGGTGTGGCACGATAAAGATCCCTCCCTGCTCAAAGGCCGTAAGTGCCGAGCATAGGCCTAAATTTGCAGCCCTTCACCGGCAATGGTGACGTCTCCATATCAGTGAAATATTCTGGAGAGGGACGTTAAACAGTATACAATCAATCAATCAACTTCGTTGCAAAAATTCCCTTTGTTGGTGCAAAGTCATTTAGAATGAATCCCCGACTTTCTTCTTCCGGGAAGAGGTATCTGGTGGTCTTTGGATGCACCAGGCATGAATTTCCATGATGGTGTGAATCATTCTGGTCTATGTTCCACTGAATTTCTCCATAAATAAAATTCATTTCTTTCATTTTTGCTCAAAATAAATGTGAAAATTTCAGCAACAAAGCACAGTGCCGCAGACTTAGTTCAAATCTTTCTTGGAGAAAGTGCTGAAGTTGCTGATTTCAAGAAATATAGACGCCTTGAGGACACTGACAAAACCTTCTGTGAAAACTATGGGTCCCTAGCAAAAATACAAACTAAAATCAGCAAAAAAACACAGAGAACTCAAGAATGAATTGAAGCTGAACACTAGAAACAAAGACATCGAAAAGAAATTAAGCTTTGCTTAGATGTTCTTAAAGCAAAATGAGCTGCATGTTTGCTTCTTAAGCAATGTTGAATTTATTGGTTCTGGCTTTGATTAGCATGTCTTGCTCTAACACCCAACATTTTAATAAGTTGTTGATTGGAAGGAATGTGCATGTTTCATGTATTTTTAAATTTTATAATTTAATAAGCAAATGTGTTTTAACCTTATATATAATTTCTTTCATGATCAAACAGAAAACACCATGTAATAGAAAACAAGACATAATTGTTATAATACCAAATAATAATTTTTTTTAATTCCTAACTCTCATTTTTTAAATTTTAAATTCTTATTTCTTTCATTGAACAGCAGTTGCTACCTCTCAGGTCTTTTCAACTAGCAAAACAAAAAAACTAAATAAAATTAATATTGTAACACATCATTTGATTGGATAAAAGGTTAAGTTAATAATATCATTAACATAAGTTGGTTACGTCAACAGTCGGATCCACACTTTGCAATAGTTTTGTCCCTTTGCGGGGTCAACCAGAAAATCAGAAGGAAAATAAACGACATCTCTTCTCTTAATGCTACAGGAAATTTTGCCATGCTCTGATAAATCCAAATTTTTTTTCTTTCATCTTGAAACAATCATACAAGATACACACAACTTTTCCCGTGTCGCAGTAGGTGATGGCACGAAAAAAGATCCATCACTGCTCAAAGGCCCTGAGTGCTGAAACTTGAAACAAAGATACGTAGAATTAAGACAAGGTGCGGAGCACCAACATTTCTGCCCTTGATCTTGAAAGTCAAGTTCTTAAAAAAAATGTTCAACCCTGGCCTTCGTACCTTTTGAAATAAAGACCTGAAATATACAACAGGGAGAGGTGACGTCAAAGCAAGGTGCTTGAGACCTTGAAATATTGACCTGAACTTTCTTTTAATCAAGGTCAAATTCGAAAAAAAATGTATCAACGTTAAAAGTTATAGCTTGGAAAGATGAGTTTGAAGAGAGGCTCAGAGTCCAAAAAAGTTGACCTTAAACAAAAATAATACCCTCAAGTTGAACTTATCCTAGTATGTGTTGATTGAAGCTAATAACCACCTAAACAGAAGTGATGAAAACTTTATATAAACTGTTTAAAAGAAGTTCATGTGTCTTGCATTTCAGAAAATGTTGTGGAAGATTTTGTGAATGATGATGGTGTGGACATTCTGGGGACAAGGAAGAGAGCAAAGACAAGTAAGTCATCCTTGAAGGAAAAGACTGATTAATTGAAAATCACAATCTACATTGGTGGAATGCCCAGTAAGTTCTCCTTAGGGAGTCCTTGAGTTTTTCAGACACTGAAAAAGGAAAATCTTTTTCATTGCATTAAATAAAAAGGAACTATTTTTCATTGCAAAGGGACTTTGCATATTTCCAAATGGGTATGGCTTAAATATAGGAACTTCAAAGGCAGAATGACTAAAAAAATTGGAATAGTTAAGCACTCATAGGTCTACCAACATTGCGTTAAATAGACGCCTTCCAACATACAGATGTCAGCATAAAATCAATAAAAAATGGTGAAAAGATGAGGAAGACGAGCTGAGAAAATATTTTTCAATTTATTTTGATAAAAATTTTGATAAAAAAAAAGAGCCTGCCCGACTCGGAAAGAATGTCTTGAAGCTATATCAAAAAGTCAAAGGTGTGGTGGATCTTTACAAAAGCGTGGATGGGAAAGTATAAGAAAAGAAAATGAACAATTGGATAAAGAGAATGTAAAATATTTCAGAAAGATTTCAGAAAGTAACAATGGAATTATTATGAGAATATTGGAAGCAAAAAAAATTGAATGACATTTTCCCAGGGTCAACTTGATTGAGTGAACTGGGGGTATAGATGTTCTAAATGTTTTAGAAGAAAAGAAGCATGTTAACCCATATATTTTTTAGCTTTCCAGGTGCAACGTACTTTAATCAATAATTCTTTAAAAATATTACATTTTAATGTAATATTTGCATGACATATTGTTATATTTTTGGAGAGGAACTAGTAAGTTGCAAGAACTTGTTTCCGATCCATTTGATTCTTCAATAAAATATGTTCAAAACATAACAAAACTGATTTATTTTAATAATTTGAAACTCTGATCTAACAAAACGAAAGTAAATTAATATTTAAGAATGAAACTAATAAAGTCCACAAAACGCAAAGCGTGTTACACTAATGAATTATGTTTGTATAATTGTATGTAATGGACCTCTTACCCTTTTGAGTTTTACAAACAGCTTGAAATCATTGGTAAAATATTAGTATTTGAAGATTTCTTTATTCAGGAACAATTTTTTGGATGAATGTAAGTTTGAGTCATTTCTAAGTTTCAACAGGACAACTCGTGTGGCTGAGTTCTGTTATTTTTTGTCATTTATTACCAAATACTGTTGGAGTATGTTGGGAAATTCTGTGTTATTTTCCCAAAATAAACCTTTTGTTTGAATAGAATTTTCTGTAAATCACTATGTCTTAAATTTAATTCAATAGAAGTTGTAAATAATTTTAGAGGCTATTAAAAGAAAATTATATTACTGTGTTACTTAATGACAAGTAGTATTTTCATTTCCAACCAAAAAAAAAGTATACATCCATGTATTGGATAGTAAAACTGGACACTAAGTTTTTCATATATAATGGAGTCTCAATTAATTTTTATTTGTCTCAATTATTTTTTTTCACAAGAGACAATAGTTTGGAAGATATGGAAAGAAATGTTGACTTCTGTTTATAAAAGGAATGAAATTTTATCAATCTATCAAGAAAGCTTTCAATGTTCACAAAAATAGCCAAATATGAGTGTTACATGTATGGTATGACTTACTTATTTCAAAAATCTAACAGTAAAAACATTTTCAGAATCGTCGACACACTGTCCATTATATTTATTGTAATTTTTGTTCTCAATTAGATTAGTGTGTATTGAAATCACATATGCAGTTGAAAGAGGCATAAATGTATTCGTGTAATTGAATGTTGCATTAAAGGACTACAAAATGTAGGTGGACAAGAGGAAAATTAATTAACTTGTAATGCAGAATGTACTTTACGAAAAAAGAATTTAAAGGGGTTTCCCAATTATGAATGATCAATGTCAGAATTTTGTTTAATAAGAGGTAATGCAGGCATTGAAAGGCTGTCTGAAGACCCAATGAAGGCATTGATAAATCTAAAAAAAAAAAAACAATGCAGGCATTGAGAGACTGTCTTTAAAGCCAATGCAGGCATTAAGAGACTGTCTTAAAAGCCAATGCAGGCATTAAGAGACTGTCTTAAAAGCCAATGCAGCCATTGAGAGACTGTCATAAGAGCCAATGCAGGCTTTAAGAGACTGTCATAAAAGCCAATGCAGCCATTGAGAGACTGTCATAAGAGCCAATGCAGGCATTAAGAGACTGTCATAAAAGCCAATGCAGCCATTGAGAGACTGTCGTAAGAGCCAATGCAGCCATTGAGAGACTGACATAAGGGCCAATGCAGGCACTGAGAGATTCCTTTCAGGGTCATTACAATCTCTACTAAGAGCCAATGCAGGCATTACCTAATTTTCTTCCATACAATGCAATGCAGGCAATAAAATCCCTTGACAAAGCTAATGTAGGCACTAAAAGACTTTCCACATGGCAAAATTAACATACTGTTTTGAATTTCCTTCAAATGTATGTATGTAAGCTTTGTTAGACATATACATTCTTTCCAGAAATAGAGTTAAACCTTTTCATGTTGTTAATAATTTTTTATGCTTTAAAATTTATAGTTATTACAGTAGTACTCTTATGATGTAATTTTAAAACATCAATATTGCATATTATTTTCAGGCAAAATGCAAAAAATGATATTATAATATTATATTTACATTCAGTGTAATTTTCTTTATAAAATCCATTAGAAATCTACTACGTTCAAATTTCTATGATAACAAATGCGAAACCTTGTCACTGCGCGTCAGTGTAATTTTCTTTATAAAATCCATTAGAAATCTACTACATTCAAATCTCTTTGATAACACACGCGAAACCTTGTCACCACGCGTTAGAATACACCGTATGAATTTTAATATGCATTTTCAATACTTAATGAACACCAACATGTACATTGTTTGACACAATTTTCTTAAAAAACCTGTTGAATTAACATAAAAGTACAAGAAAAGTGCTTTTAAAATTAATTTGTCACTTTTCCCTCGTACATGTAATGTTCGTTTGCATAATTTAAATTTACGACGTAACAAACTGCTCTTACATCTATAAAGCACACCATTTTTGAAAGCCGCTAAATTCACATCAAAGAATACCAAAATCGGCACGGCCAGGTGTGTTATAGGACCGAAGACATCCCAATATATGAATTCAATTCTTAAATGAATTGAAATCTCCTTATCTGCAATATTATCTGCAATCATGAAGGATGAGATTTATATATAAGATGTATTTTAAAAGAGAGAGATTGATGACAAAATTAGTCCTGAACAATCCGGTTGAACATTTCTTTCCTGTTCTCAAGTCCTGTTACTGAATTCTTTCTTTTCTGGGCAGCTTTCAATGCTTCTCCTGGAAAGTAATTTTTGAAGGATATTATAAGTTACACAATGATGATGCAAATAGATCTGAGAACTGTTTAAATCAAATCATCAAATATATTGCAATATGGTATAATGCAATTTACTCTAATAACTGTAAATGGATATATATGCTTTAGTCATTGTTATATTTATAAGGGAAAGTAATAAAGCTATAAGTATTGAACATTTCATCTCTAACCTTTTCCACAATGCAAAACGAGGAGGTTTCCTCCTTCCCCAATGAACTTTCCTCCACTCAAGAGTTTTTTTGTAGAAGTGTAGTTTAGAGTTTCCCTCAATTAATTCGGGCATTGAACTTTTCCTTGTAAGTAAGCACACATACGGCTGGGTAGATTTGCCTTCAAGGAGGGTAGATATTTAGACGAAAAATTGTAATAATTCGACTGTAAATTATTTTATGACATTTCAATTAAACAAAAATTGTCTTAAAATTACATGTGTTCAATTCATAAATCATTTAAAATGTATAATTATATAATAGTAGTATAATTGTATTGATTTGAACTTATTCGTAACTGATTAAGGTTCGAAATACCCATATCAATTTTAATGAATGTACTTATTGGCTTTGTTGTTAAATACAATGACAACCTTCTTCTTTGAAGGGTACATCAGATCCAGAGCTTTAAGGATATCGCTCACTCCCTCCCATTATGAGGTTAGCAGTAATGACATATCTTCACTCAAGCATGGGAGGTCGATTGTAATTCGAAGGAGCTGTTGCCATTCAGACTGAAATTTCATATCAATACCCATATTACACAAAAGTTCAAATTATTTTAAAAGTGCATTTTATTGAAAGATGAATTCATTAAAATCATTTTTAGCAGTTGGTGGTTATCTTTCACATAAAAATGATTTAATTTATTTTAAGCTTGCTCGAGACAAAGGATCAAATGAGCCAGGAATCTGACCTCCAGATGATGTAATGTGTCATTTGCCATCTTTTGTCTATAACATTGTTACACTTCTCTGAAATCATATACATGTACATTCTTAATAAGTACCGTTTCCTCATTGTAGATGATGGCATCCGGAGTGGTGTTAAATGTTCCATTTTTCAGGAAATGTAGTGGGTCCTCCTGGATGATCAGACTTGCTGACTTCTGTGTGTGATCTTTAAGTTTGTTTTCCACATAGAGTCGGAGCCTGTCTCTTGGTACACCTCTCCTCACATCACTAAAATAGACTTTATAGATACATGGCTTATAAAAGTATTATAATTTTTAAATCTTATATTTCTAAAGATGATGATTGATGTATTAAGCACATCAATTATAGTATCTAATATACCCAGTAGAAAAACAGGTTCAGTTCTTCGGCCTCTTCCTCTCCTTCCCAAAATTTCTCCAGGCACTGGGCCCAAGGCATTTTATTTAATTTGCTGACAGCAATCTGAACATTTCTAGTGCTCTTCATATACTCTGCAACCTATAATTATATAAACAAAAAGCTGATATGCCAAAATGCTCCCTGGGTCACCTAAATTGTATGTGTTTGTTGCATGTTACCCCCATGTATGTAGATGTTTATATTTTGGATGCATTTAAAAATGGCGGAGGGCCAATTATAGATTTATGGCGCAAGGTTACGCAATTCATAAAATGACATCTGAGCATGCGCCATCTATCAGTATGCAGAATGTATAATTAGGTTATGCAATTCATAAAAATGGCATCTGAGCATGCGACATCTGTCAGTGTGCGGGATGTAAAATTAGGTGATGCAATTCATAGAAAAAACATGACATCTAAACATGCACCATATATCATTGTGGATGTTTTTTAGTAAAGTGGGGCGTTTTCAGAAAGGAAATTTTACCAGTGGGCGTTTTTAAGCATGAGTGTGCGAATTTTTCTTTAGAAAAACGGTTTTTTTTTCACTGTTCCAAATATCAATCTGTAAAAATGGGAAGACAGGTATTAATCGCCAAGAATTACGACGAATACGATACTTTAAGTATCCGTCTTTATGAAGATTGGGACGCTGAACTGAATTATGAACAGCGTCCTCATTGCAGGATGGTTTTGAGAGATGGAGAGCACGTCTATGAACTTTTACACGAAGAGTAAAAAGAAGAAACTAAAGAAGAAGACGCAATTGAAGATAAAGAGAAGACAAAGAAGAAAATTTAATGGTTCTATGAACCAAAACCCAACGGCCGTTTTCACGGCCACCCAAGTTTTTACGAAAAGATACCTTCTGATACAGAAGAAAGAAACGAAAAAATATTTTAAAAGTCATAAATAATGAAAATGTAAAAATGGTGGTAATTTCTGGTTTTAACAGAATACGAAAATAGATTTATGACACAGGGTTGTGCAATACGTTTATTACTGGAAAAAGTCAAAAGATATTACGTCTACACTAAAAATATCATGAACAATGTGATTTTTACGGCTATAAAGCAAAGAAACTGTTACTTTTACTCACAAGTTTACGTAATTAAGGTACGTACATTATGTTAAATTTAATAAAAATAAATTTACAAGTACTTTTAAGTAATGAAATCCATGTACATTATCCAAAACCCCAAATTAAAAAAAAAATACTTACATATATGTACATATAAAATTTCAAAAAGTATAAATAAATAAAAGAGGTAGGATATCTCCCCCAATTCCTCTTGAATGTTACAAATTTCATTCCTTAACCGAAAGAAATGCTATACGTAGTTCTAAGTATATTCTTTAAGTTACGCTTTTGACATGTTCCCTCACCTGTAAAGTCCACAGTCCGTAGTACGTTGTCAGGTGTAAGAGATTCCGAAAATGTTCAATACCCCTGCTCTGATGTAAATAAACACTATCCTGCTAATATACAAAAGTTCAATTACAGGCAGATGCGCAGTAAAATATGAAGTTGACATCAGATTCTTATCAAAATTAATCCCACCATATCCATATGGCATGCCTTAACAAAAAGTATACTAAACTTTCAAGCATCTGCTATGAATAGTTTAATGAAAAAATTTGTTATGTATGAAACAGACAAACAGGAAGTTGACATCAGATTTCAACACAAATGTATCCCAATGTGTGGCATGCCTCGGAGAAGACTGTGTTAAAATTTCAAGCACCTGCGATGAGTAGTTGCTGAGAAAACTGTGAACAAAATTTGTTATGTATGAAACGGACAGACAAACAGAAAATTCGAATTTAAAAAAAAAAAAACAGTACTAGTTAGATCTCATTAAAGGACACAACGGGAGGAAGAACATCATCAGTGACCTATGGTTATCTTAACTGTTAATAACGTCAATAAGCGTTACCAACATCATGCAATATTTCAGAAATCTCGGCATATTTGGGATTTAAAACTATATGATATCTTAAGCTTGTTTAGAAATAGTTTTTAGCTTACCTCGACGAAGTCGAGATTTGCTTATGCTATACCTCCCGCGTCGATGTGCTGGTTAAAGTCTTTTGAGAAGATCTGTTCCCAGATAACTTATAAGCCTTACCTGGTCCAAACTTGCATGACGCATATAGGGATGGACAGTACTAGACTTGCTTAGGATGCTGGATCTGACCAGCATATTTCAGATGATACCTGATCACAGTTTTTTAGAGGTAACCATGGTTATAAATATGATTTTATTTTATATAAAATATTTTGAATAATATTTATCAATGAAGAAATCTTGCAAATTAATGCGCGTAAATTTTTGTGTAAATTATTCAGATACAGCATCCGAAGCAAGTGTGGTAGTGTCCATCCCTAGATGCATCATTCTTTAAAGTTTGGTCCGGGTAAGGCTTAGAGTCACTTATGAATAAACCTGCTCCAAAAACTTTAACTTGGTCACCCATCTGGAAAATGTAGGTCCAATCCAGCATCCGAAGCAAGTGTGGTAGTGTCCATGCAAGTTTGGTCCGGGTAGGGCTTTTAGTTACTTTGGAGTCGACTTGCTCCAAAACCTTGAACTTTTTGATTCAGATGCAGCATCCAAAGCAAGTATAGTAGTGTCCATCCCTAGATGCATCATCCGTGCAAGTTTGGTCCAGGTGGGGCTGATATTTACTTGGGGATGGGCCTGCTCCAAAAATATGATTGATTGATTAAATACTGTTTAACGTCCCTCTCCAGAATATTTCAATAATATGGAGACGTCACCATTGCCGGTGAAGGGCTGCAAATTCAGGGCTATGCTCGGCAGTTACGGCCTCTGAGCAGGGAGGGATCTTTATCGTGCCACACCTGCTGTGACACAGGGCCTCGGTTTATACGGTCTCATCCGAAGGACCGCCCCATTTAGTCGCCTTTTACGACAAGCAAGGGGGTACTTAGGACCTATTCTAACCCGGATCCCCACGGGACTCCAAAGATATGAACCTGGTCAATGTGTATAATTAACCAGAGTTAAATTTAAGTGCAAAAAGGTCAACTTCATTGTGCCGTAGATCAGTAAAATGAACTCTGACCCCTTTTATTTTCTTCGATTTCGGGTCACTCTATAAGTACTTATCTAAAATATACTTCTCACAAAATCCTTGATTTAACAAATTAACACAGTAAATAGAAAATTTAAGAAATTGTAAATTATATACAAAGTTATTTTAGCTCACTTGAAAGGAAAAAAATGTACCATGTCATATTGTGCCTACTCTTAAATGATGATATTAAAATGATATATTTCATATTGCATTAATGCGTGTTGGCAAAACGTGGTAAAGAGTGGAATTACACTAGCAATTCAGGTCAAGTTATAGGCAATTTCAGTAAAACACAAAATTCTTAATGAATTTTGAATTTTGATAAATAAGTCTCTTTTAAAAATGTGTATGTTGATGTGAATACATGTAATGTATTCAAAAATCTACCCTTCTTCAGATTTTAAAATCTTACATTGCATCAGATTTTTTTAATCTGTAAACAAGTGTGATTAAATGTTTTTTTTTTTAATATATATATTACTTTTGAAAGACCATACTAGCTTGGTGGGGAAGAATACGGGGAAAATTGTGGTATATGAAGTGAGAAGCAAATGCTGCAAGACTTGTGATACATACACAGACAAGAACATCAGTGTACAAATTCATGATTGCCCTCATAATTGGACTGGAAGCAGTAAAGCCAGGGAAGCTGATATCGCAGTTTCAATGGCACATTAACTTGATAAAGTTTTAATTCCTTTTTTTTTAATTTTATGTGTATATTACTTTTGACAGTGTACATGTAATACAAATAGGCTGCTCGACATCTTGATGTAGACTAATTAAATTTTATATATACATTTAATTATAGTAATAGACTGCTTCGTGAGAACATTTTTTTTATTGATTTTCACGTACCATATCCTATGTAAATGATATTTGAAGTAATAGGCTGTTCAACATTGAACCTTATTTTAATGAATATAATCTCATATGCAATCAAATGTAATAAAGCCAGATCTCTGAGTCAGGAGCTCTACGGGGTGAGATGTGAGTCTTGGGAGCCAGCGAGTTTCCAGGGGGTGATTACGAGATGGGGAGTACAGTTGCCGGTCGCCATGATTAACAGATGCACGTCTGCTAGGCAGAGGAAGTATAATCCAATTACGTGTGCTGTGGTTGCAGGCAACGCCCGGCTGTTTTAGGTGCAACGCGGTGCTGTGGACCGGAACAGAGGATGTCCTTTGTGCTGGGGAAGAGGATCAAGATGGACAGCCCCCCTTCGTAGCCTTTTGGAGTAGAGGCTGGACCCTCAGTAGAAGTAACAGGATCCACCAATGAGTTGACCCTGTAAAAAAATTAAACCCCACGGTGTATAAAATCAAGTACATTTTTACTCATTGGCACTTGTAAAATGAAATAAAGGTGAGCAAGCTCACATGCCCCATGGGGAAAAAAGGAATCGGAATTTCCTGGTAATATGCACATCTACACATTGTGTCCCAAATATCTGCAAAGTTAGACAAAATTCTGTGCAGCGGTTTATGAGGAGTTGCGCTGACGAACTGTTCATCTCTATATAAAGGTATGGCCAAATATTTCAGTTTAACAAAAGCGGAAATTCCTGGAAATAATAAAGGAATTGGAACTTCCTGGTATTATGCACATAAGAGAAATTTGTATATGATTATGCATATTTCAGGTGCTTCAAAATGCAGAGGATAAAGTCAAAAAATGATGAGAGGGGTCATGGCCGTGAGAAAGATTATGATTTCTTTACTAGTCTACAAAACAGGTTAAAAGCTGTGCAAAACGTGGAGCGAGCATGATATGGAAGAAAGCGCTTGAGGAGGAACTAGAGATATGGCAGCAAAAGAACAAGGGTAAAACAAAACAGAAATCAAAAGTGAAAACGCCATTTTTCCATCAGCAACAGATAAAAAACAAACAGAAAAAAAGAAAAACGAATCAACCACCGGTGAAACAGAAAAAAAGAGTCACAGATAACAAAGGACTTGAAATTTAAAGAAATGATGGCATTTGCAGGAATAATTTCTGCAGAAGGTTATCAAGGAAACAGCAGAAAATCTTCAACTGATGATGCCCTAGACAACGTTCAGTCTAGATCCAGTCCTAGAAAAACGTCAAAGACAAGCAGCAAATCTTCAACAACTGATGATGATACCTTAGACAGCGTTCAGTCTAGATTCAGTCCTACATAATTATGTATCTGTACTCAAAAGTGTCTGTCATCTCTCTGTAAATTATTTTCCTCTCACAGGTTTAAAACTGCCCATGGAAGCTATTGCCAGAGACATCGTTTAGGTTTCTATTATAGCTTTCAGTCATACTGTTATTGATCAGAAAAAGGTTGTGTATGCATCAGATGAAATGTCTATGGGAGAAGTTAATTCCATTTCAGGAAGAAATAAACAGTATAGCCTATAGAAACAAAATACTTCAACTGTTTAAGAACAAGTATATACAAATATATACAGGCATGGGGTATGGTTTGGCAACCAGAAAAATTATTTTACACTTAATTGAAAAAATTCCTTCCTACTTCCCAATACCCCTTGTCTGTTTTATGACAGAAATTATTAATTTAGGTCTCAATTATATTTAGAACAATTTCAACACATTCAGTTAATACATATTAAAAACAAAAATTGAAAAAGTTTTTAGAACCTGATTTTTTTTTTAATTTGTATTTTGTCCAACACTTCAAGATTTATATCACTGGCCCAAAATGGTAAATGATGAAATAAACAAGGGCTTTATTTTCCCTTTTGTAACCTTTATGTGTCCAGGAAGCCTGTCAGGAAGGAATCAAAAACGAAGCAGAAATTAATGTAAAGTCGATAATGTATCAAGAAAAGATAATTTTTTTTCGGAACTTTTATTCTGATTTCCGTAAACCTAAGAATACAGAAATGCTGGCCTTATTTTTTTTACAAGTATCTGGATTTATATGCAATAATATTATAATTTGGAGGAATCTGGTTATTTGCTGAAATTTATTATTAGTTATGTATTGTAGGGTCCCAAACCTATGACTATGTTTGTTCTGGAGGATGTAATTACTAGAAGATATGCGAATAGTGACCAGTCTTATGGCACAACATGGATGCTGTCAAGTGACACTTACTACCAGATGTTATAGCAGGTCATCATCCATGAGAAACACATCAAGATGTTGAGCAAGATGAGTGCTTTTCTGGTTGTGAAATACACCATTCTGGAAGATGGAACTGTGAAGCTTGGCCAACAGACTGTGGTATGTGTTCATTTTTAATATAGATAATACTTAAGAAAAGGTAAATATAATGTAAATGTAATGAAATGCAATTTTACTTTTACTTAATAAAACTAGAATTATCAGGGATATTAATTTGCTTTTAAGCAACCATACTTAATTACAATGAATTATTGTAACAGTTATGACTTATAAAGCTGAACTTTTTATTGGTGCGTGCTGTACCGGTTTTTCATCGGTTCATGGTATTATTGGTGTATGCCCTTTGCATTTAAAGCAAAAGACACGCAACGAGCAGTAATGTAAAAATATTTTAAATTTTTCATTTAATGGTTTCCAATGATGAATCCAGTAGGGCTTCAAACTCACTTTTCAAAACATCGAAAATTTGTTAAAGGTGTTATATGATAATCTTTTTACTTTATAGATTACCATATGACTGTTAAAACACCTATTTTCAAGATTCACCGTAAAGTTTGCAAATTAATTGCAACTTAATTTCTACACTGCTGTTTGTTTATCATTATAGAAATCTGAGTGAGGGTAATATTCTTTGCCATTTTAAAATGTCTGTTTTTCAGAAGATAAGGTATAATTTCGTTTAACTAACGTACTGTAGTAACACTTAAACTTTCGGCCAACGGAATGTTATTAATGTATATGTAATGTAATGTTGTATATGAAGTGTGAAATTTGAAACTGGCATTTTAAATGAAGTGCCAGAACACTTTCGCATTCGTAACGTGAGAATTGTGGAATTAAATGACTGAAATCTATTGTAACTGATTTAAATGTAAATATTGTGAACTAATGCGAACTGTGAATGTGTAAAATGACAATTTTTGTATTGTCATTTATATCTTGATTTACATAATTTTATTGTTTTGTTTATATTATTCACAGATGTCACAATGTATAATCGGATTTATTTTCATTAATGTTTTTTATTGATAATTATTGTACATAAATTTGAATATCTTTTATTACTTTAATTGTTTATGTCATGTATAAGTATTGCTTATTTAAATTGTTATCATATGTTTTTCTGTTTCATTTATTTCAATGTTTCGCTTAGCTTGGTTTTTAGTTAGTTTTTTTTTTATTTTTATAACTTTTCTTTGAACGGAGTCAAATATTAAGTTATACCCTTTTTAACTTGGAAAAATTCCAGTCTGCGGGGAGGGAGGGGGGGGGGTAAATGTTTTACAAACATTTCTTGTTATATAAGGAATGAATTTCTGTCAGAAATAATGCATTTTCTATTTAATTAATATAGCCCCGCCCTAACACTAGAACCCCTGCTTATTCTTGCAACAAAGCATTTGAAAAAATATAAAATATTTCGCATGAAAATAACATCACAAATATAAAAAACAAAGGCATTGATTATTTAGACAAGTATATTGAAGAAGTAATATAAAGTAGAACTACTGAAGAATTTCAAGAAATTCCACTGGGACTGCTCTTGAACATTGTAAAAAGAGACAGTTTGTGCATTCATGAAGAACTTTTTACTCACATAAATCTTTGGATTAAAAAAAGTCCAAGGAGAAGACATTCCCGGTACCTGGTGTGACATTAGTCCCCTTTTAAGGTTTCCTGACCTAGTGGTTCTTAAGAAAAAGATTTTAAAAGATTTTTCCTATATACTCCTATGTAAAACTTTGATCGGCCATTTTAGCCCCACCCTACCCCCGGGGGTCATGATTTGAACAAAAGTGAATCTACACTACCTGAGGATGATTCCAAATGAGTTTCATCTTTCCTGGCCCAATGGTTCTTGAGAATATATTTTCGGTCAAGGTGAGCTAAAAAGCTAGATACTAAAACAAATTGGGGCCTACATTGTTGAGGATGCTTTTGTCATTACCAATGAGAATGACTTCAATCTACCCAATCAACAGTATCTGCAGAGGGCCGCAAACAGAATCAGACAGAAACTGAGTCCAAGGACCTGACTTTTGAGCGAGCTCAATAGACTAACGTGTAAGAATAGAGGAAATTCGGAATTGTATATACGTCAAGCAAATTTTGTTGTGAAACATTCCCAGAATTCCTGCAGTACCCAATGATCAAGTCACATGAATCAATTATTTCATTCTCTGCCAAACCGATCGACATAAATTTCATATTTTCATTTTTTTTTCTGGGTAACAAGAAACTTTTTGTGCAAGTTATGAAGAGAGTCACAAAGCAATCGTTTTTGCATTTTCTTTTTGGATCTTGTGATTGTGTCTCTATTTCCAGGCATTTATTTACTGTTGATGTCTTCTTCAAGAAATGCTTTTACCTTAATTCAGTTTGGCGTCATCTGATGTCAGTATTGCCCCTTTTAGGAACTTATTTGTTCGATTGGAATTTTTTTTCTTATTCTTCATGTTGACACGCCTAATCTAGTTCCGGAAGCAGACATTATTCTGTATTTTTTCAGAAGTTCTTAGTAAATAAAATTTAATTAAGTTACAAGTTAATGTCCTTTTATTAATTGTGTTATATACATAATTTTTAATACTTTTTTAGATTGATCAACAATCTTGGCCTGTGAGGATTTCTTAAAGGGTGATGATAAAGTTGACGATGAGAAACACATCCTTATTGCAACGGCCCTTCAGATGGAGCTGTTAAAATCGGCAAAGAAGGAAAGATGGTACCTTCATGATCATTCGACAACCATTTCAACAGCTCTTCTCCATCCATGGGTTCATCCAAACGGACGAATGTTTGAAGCAGGTTCGCTCCTGTTTATCCTAATGATATAAGACACCGAAAGAGGGGCTACTTAGCAGTAAGAGTTTATTGCCAGGGTATTAATTATTTGTAAAACAATTTTATATACTTAATTTATGAAATGTTAATACATATAATATATATCACTACCTATTTCTAATATAATGTTGGAATGTTAATAATACATATAAACAAGAAAGCTACCTCTTAGATACTGAGTAATAATTAGTATCTCAATTGCTGACAAGAGTTACTTCCAACACAAGTTAACACCTGAAGAAAAATAAACCGAGACAAACTTATCATGGTGTTTTATTGTTCAATAAGGACAACAATATAAAACTTTATTTTCACAGAAGTAAAATCTAAAATATAATGGATGAATATAGAAAAGATGAATATATTGTGATTCTATGAATTGCAAATCTATATATGCATAAGCTGTATATTTTCATTAATTGTTATAATATGTGCAAGTTTTATTGTATAAATCAAGAATATGAACCATTCACAACTTCTACATGGACTCTGACTTTAATTGTAATTTACATGTTTTAATTTTAAATCAGAAAATAGTTTTCTTTGAAATGCAAGAAATTGTGATTGGATAAAATTTAAATTAAAACAAAATATGAGTGCATTTCAAAACCTCACACATTGTCTTGAAATTAAACAGAATGAAAGGAATCCACCACAGAGGGCGAGCGTCTCTGTACAAGGACCTTTTACATCTCCAGTTAGAAACAGGGTGGGAAGGACTCATAATCTTTAGATCCAAAGACAACAAGCTAATTCAGAGAATTCGTGTCCCCCGCTTAGAGAAAAAGTCGGCTCCCCTGACTGAATTTGTAGAATTATTAAATGTATACATGTATACTGAAGGAAATAAAATACATGTATGTCAATATGCATATAAAGATTTGATTGCTTATTCTTTATTATGTGTATAGAAGATTTTTTCATATGGAATATTTATCACATTGTAATGGTGATTTTATAACCTCATAAATTTTTCATTTCACATGCTGAATACTATCATTTAGTAAAAAAAAAAGTATTTAAAAAAAAAAGAAAAAGAAAAAAAAGAACGGTTCGACCGAGATTCGATCCCAGGACCCCTCACACTTGAAGCGAGAGACATAACCACTAGACCACGGAATCGCTTTACACGGAGTGAAGTATATGCAGAAATGAAGTCACATACATGTATATATTCATGTTTTCATGTTCGGTATTCTCAAAATTTTACACAATCCATGGTGTTTGATTTATTTAGCCTTTATTAAACAGTTCTAATAGATGTAATAAGAACATAAAGTCCGCCGAGAACCTGTTTTATACGCAATAACTCTCCTCATGCCCCTGCGCTAAAAATAGCGACATTTAATACTATAAATACTAATAAAACAAACGGGGTGGGGCACTTTGAGAGGGGCGAGAGACGTCCTAGGGAGTTTTGGTATAAAATTACATTGCATAAGCTCAAAATCTTCTTGAATTATCGCCCGGAAATGATAGTGTTACACACAGACAGAATGTATAAATTTACGACCTTGAACTTTGACCTTTTGACCTCAAAATCAATAGGGGTCTTCTTTAGGCCACAGGGAGTTGTTATGTAAAATTTCATTGCAATAGCTCAAATGGTTCTAGAGATATCGTGTGGAAACGAAAGTGTTTTAACAGACAGAATTTGCTTATTTATGACCTTGACCTTTGACCTTTTGACCTCAAAATCAATAGGGGTCTTCTTTAGTCCATAGGGAGTTGCTATGCTAAATTTCATTGCAATAGCTCAAAGGGTTCTCGAGATATCGTGTGGAAACTAAAGCGTTACAGACAGACAGAAAGACGGACGGACGGACGGGACGGACGGACGGACGGACAAACCCAAATTAATATCCCCCACTTTTCAAGCGGGGGACAAAAAAAAATTGTATGTAGGGGGACTGATGCAGAGCTTGAGAAGAAGTTCTACAACAAGGAAGTCCTTGTTGAGAACTTGGATGAAATCAAGAAAAAGGACATGCAAAAAGTTGACAGGTCAAAGGTCATGCTTAAGCTTTCTGCTGTAGGAAAGAGGATGGAATCTGTCCATGAATCTCCTGATTCCTCTGCTTGCAAGAGACTTGCTTCCAGGACAAAGACAGCATGAGCATCTTGAAAATTTGCTCGTTCAAACAGCTTTTATCCGCCAAAAAAGAAGGTTAGACTTTTTATGAAAGAAAAAAGCTCAAAAAAGGAACAGGAAGGGGGGAAATCAAACAAAGAAACTTTTTATCACTTTACCGTACAAAAATGTTAAATTTTCAATATAACTATGAGAAAATTAATTTAATATCTAAATGTTTCAAATTTCTAAAATAGGCATTCAAATTGATTACTTTCAGGAATTTACAATGATATTTTAAAATTTCTCAACCATGTGTATATATACACATGCATCTATTTAAATATTTTCATTTAAGAGAAAAGATCACAACCTTTGCCTCATTTAAATAGACTTATGTGTATATATGCACATGCAACACAGAAATTGAAAATGTTAAGTTTGTATATGAGTACCTCATTTCAATGGTTATGGTGTAATATTTACAATCAGTATTATGACTTTCACATGTTTAACAATGTTATCCCTAACTGCCAAAATAATACCCCCAGATCGAACATTCGTTAGTTTCTGTCTGTTTTTCATGAAAGTTACATAGCCAGGTATATGTACTTTATCGGAATCGTCGGTTTTTGTTAGCTCTACTGGTCAGAGACCAGAAGAGCTTATGCGATAGTAAGGTGTCCGTCGTCCGTCCGTCTGTCTGTCTGTCCGTCTGTAAACAATTTTTCAAAACGCTACTCCTCCTACAGTTTTGGTCTGATTTTAATATAACTTGGCACACAAGTAGACTACACTAAGATACATAAAATAGTGCATCGGATTTTGATTTCGATGAACGGTGTTGCCATGGTTACTAAAAATAGAATTTTCTGTGAAATTCCTTTAAAACGCTACTCCTTCTACAGTTTTGGTCTGATTTCAATATAACTTGGCACACAAGTAGACTACACTAAGATACATAAAGTAGTGCATCGGATTTTGATTTCGATGAACGGTGTTGCCATGGTTACTAAAAATAGAATTTTCTGTGAAATTCCTTTAAAACGCTACTCCTTCTAGAGTTTTGGTCTGATTTCAATATAACTTGGCACACAAGTAGACTACACTAAGATACATAAAATAATTCATCGGATTTTGATTTCGATGAACGGTGTTGCCATGGTTACTAAAAATAGAATTTTCTGTGAAATTCCTTTAAAACACTACTCCTTCTACAGTTTTAGTCTGATTTCATTATAACTTGGCACACAAGTAGACTACACTAAGATACATGAAATAATGCATCGGATTTTGATTTCGATGAGCGGTGTTGCCATGGTTACTAAAAATAGAATTTTCTGTGAAATTCCTTTAAAACGCTACTCCTTCTACAGTTTTGGTCTGGTTTCATTATAACTTGGCACACAAGTAGACTACACTAAGATACATAAAATAGTGCATCGGATTTTGATTTCGGTGAGTTGCCATGGTTACTAAAAATAGAATTTTCTGTGAAATTCCTTTAAACGCTACTCCTTCTACAGTTTTGGTCTGATTTCAATATAACTTGGCACACAAGTAGACTACACTTAGATACATAAAATAGTGCATCGGATTTTGATTTCGATGAACGGTGTTGCCATGGTTACTAAAAATAGAAATGTCTGTGAATTCCTTTAAAACGCTACTCCTTCTAGAGTTTTGGTCTGATTTCAGTATAACTTGGCACACAAGTAGACTACACTAAGATACATTAAATAGTGCATCGGATTGTGATTTCGATGAATGGTGTTGCCTTGGTTACTAAAAATAGAAATGTCTTTGAAATTCCTTTAAAACGCTACTCCTTCTGCAGTTTTGTTCTGATTTTAATATAACTTGGCACACAAGTAGATTACTCTAAGATACATGAAATATTGCATTGGTTTTTGATTTCGATGAACAGTGTTGCCATGGTTACTAAAAATAGAATTTCTGTGAAATCCTTTAAAACGCTACTCCTTCTGTAGTTTTGGTCTGATTTCAATATAACTTGGCACACAAGTAGACTACACTAAGATACATGAAATAATGCATCAGTTTTTGATTTCGATGAACAGTGTTGCCATTGTTACTAAAAATAGAAATGTCTGTGAAATTCCTTTAAAACTCTACCCCTTCAACAGTTTTGGTCTGATGGCAATGGCTATTTTTCTCATCCTTTGTTATAAGTACAAACCAGTAGAGCTACAGTCTTGACAGAGACTTCTGGTTTCAGTTAGTCCAATTACATCGTATTTTTTTTAACTCTGTAAATTCGTTATAGAGTAGCCTATTTTTAACACCACAAACATTTAAAGAAAGTATTTTCAACTTATTTACATTGTTCGTATCTACAGTGCTGTTGTTTAGAGTTAAATGTTCTCCTGCGCGTTCCTACCTGGGACGATCGGGTGTAGACACTTGACGTGGCCTTTTTAAAGATTGACGCTCGTCAGTTCGGTTATCCGGTTACTCGGATAAAGATTTATTTTATAAAGTAAATAGTTCAAAAATTAAAATGTTAATTTGTTTATAAGCGTATACACAAGCATTTCTCTAATTCTATTTACCGTTAGATTTAATGATCTTGTGTTTCGCTAATTTGACGATTCGTTTTGCAGTTAATTGGTTTGATTACCAGCAGGTTATACAAGTTTTGAAGACCTGCATTATAATCATTATAATTAAATCATTAATAAATTGAACAAGATGCCGCCAAAGACATATATAGCTTGAAAGTATTTAAAAGAACAGCTGATTTGATACTGTAAAATGTAATTTATGTGAATTGGAGTTATCGTGTACGGGTGTGACTTCAAATTTCTAAATAATTATTCTGATTGATGACATAATATATCGGGAGTCGAAAAGTAAAGTTGGTGAATGCCATTTTAAAATAGCGTGAAACACTGAAAAAAAAATTTCATCTTCTGATTTAATGAATTTTTAGCTCTACTGGTCAGAGACCAGAAGACCTTATGCGATAGTAATGCGTCCGTCGTCCGTCCGTCAGTCTGTCTGTCTGTAAACAATTTTTTTCAAAATGCTACTCCTCCTAAAGTTTTGATTCAATTTCAATATAACTTGGCACATAAGTAAACTACACTAAGATACATAATTCTGTGCATCGGTTTTGGATTTCGATGAACGATGTTACCATGGTTACTAAAAATAGAAATTTCTGTGAAATTCTTTCAAAATGCTACTCCTCCTTTACTTGAAAAAGACACTAATGGTAATCTAACAACCAAGCTATATGATAAACGTGATGACTTTAACTTTTCTATCGTCAACTTCCCTTACTTATGCAGCAATATACCTTCATCACCTGCATACGGAGTATATATATCTCAGTTGATTTGATACGCAAGAGCATGCTCTACGTATGAACAATTTCTTAAACGAGGTAAATTATTGACAAGCAAGTTGATGAAACAAGAATATCAACAGTCTCGTTTAAAGTCATCATTTCGTACATTCTATGGTCGATACAATGACCTTGTCAGCAAATACAATTTTTCATTGAATGAAATGCTGACTGACGTTTTTCATACCAATTGTTAGTCCATTATTTATACACTGAATTGACGACGGATTTTTTCCGTTATTTCCTGATTATGACAACGAGCACACGGCGGGTGTGACCGGTCGGCAGGGGATGCTCACTCCTCCATGGCACCTGATCCCACCTCTGATGTTTGGAGGTCCGTGTTTGCTCTGCTCTTATTTTGTATATTGTTTAATGGACGTTGAGATTGAATACTGTTCGTTATTTCCATATCCTTCTCCTACAGTTTTGGTCCGACTTCAATATGCCTTGGCACACAAGTAGACTACACTATGATACATCATTCTGTGCATCGGTTTTGGATTTCAATGAACGGTGTTGCCATGGTTACTAAAAATAGAAATTTCTGCGAAATGCTTTGAATTCAAAATCCTACTCCTCCTGCAGTTTTGGTCTGATTTCAACATAACTTGACACACAAGTAGACTACACTAAGATATATAATTCTTTGCATCTGTTTCTTGATTTCGATTAATAGTGTTGCCATGGTTACTAAAAATAGAAATTTCCATGAAATTCTTTCAAAATGCTACTCCTCCTACAGTTTTGGTCCGACTTCAATATGACTTGGCACTAAAGTAGACTAAACTAAGATACATAATTCTGTGCATCGGTTTTTGTTTTCAATAAACGGTGTTGCCATGGTTACTAAAAATAGAAATTTCCATGAAATTCTTTCAAAATGCTACTCCTACTACAGTTTTGGTCCGATTTCAATATAACTTAGCACACAAGTAGACTACACTAAGATACATAATTCTGTGCATCGGTTTTGGATTGCAATGAACGGTGTTGCCATGGTTACTAAAAATAGAAATTTCTGCGAAATGCTTTGAATTCAAAATCCTACTCCTCCTACAGATTTGGTCTGATTTCAATATAACTTGGCACACGAGTAGACTACACTAAGATATATAATTCTTTGCATCGGTTTCTTGATTTCGATGAAAGGTGTTGCCATGGTTACTAAAAATGGAAATTTCCATGAAATTCTTTTAAAATGCTACTCCTCCTACAGTTTTGATCATATTTCAATATAACTTGGCACAAAAGTAGACTATTTTGATAAGCGCCAAGAACCATCTTTCTATTAATTGCTATTTTAAAGTTTCAAGTCCCAACTGCTACTTTACGCTTCCTTTGTTTTAAGTGTAAATCAGTAGAGCTACAGTCTCGACAGAGACTTCTGGTTTAATTATAAATACAGTATCAAAATATTCTCTCAAGATGGTGCGGGCATGGGTAACTTTAAGCATTCACAATATATTTGTGTTTTATAACTACCCAAAAAGAAAAGGATGAGATAAATATGAATATTATAAATCATCCGAGTAACCGGTTACTCGATCGAAAGATTGAGTAACAGGTTCACTATAAATCGTCCGATTTGCCAACACTAGTTA
Organism: Saccostrea cuccullata; assembly: GCF_032062105.1. Taxonomy (NCBI): domain Eukaryota; kingdom Metazoa; phylum Mollusca; class Bivalvia; order Ostreida; family Ostreidae; genus Saccostrea; species Saccostrea cuccullata. The sequence continues at coordinate 46,849 of NW_026933747.1, forward strand.
TTTCACACAATCATATGGTGCCTAGGGATTGTCATATACTATAAGTACAGCTGAATTATGAATGAAGACTTCAAATTATATTTATCCTTTTTACTCATGGTTTTATTATAGTTCGAATTAACCCATGTATTTTTGTTTGATTTAACTTAGATTTGAATTGCTGCATGTCTGAGATGTCCAGTTTCCAACACAAGATATATTTTCAATTATCATGGATATTTAAAAGTGATTTTAAAGTCCTAAACAAATATTTTACTCTGGATTAATCTCAAATTCCAGGATATCTTTAAACATTTTCCTCAGTAACCCAGGTTCGAAACAACAAGATTTTACTGTATAATTTGATTTACAGTATGTTTGTAACAGTATGCCCCTCTTAGATATTAGGCATTTAGATTGAGGTAGGTGTTACCTGAGTTTAAATCTTAATTGACTGCACAAAATAACTTAAATGTTTCAAAGTTATGAATTTTATTTATGTTACAAAAACATATTAAAGGAAATATGTTACACTGGAAATACGGTAACTACTTTATTATTTACAATCAACATCTAGCATATAGTCAGAACTTGGTGCTTTTGACCACATATTTTATTTCCCTGTCAAAATAAGTGATTATTTAAAGGAGTTCTTGTGATAAGATAAACAAATGCAAGAAATCTTGTATGACACTTAAAATTTAATGGGTAATCAAATTATAAAATTTAATCAATAATACGTCAATGACTTATGTAAGTTCATTGGTGATGCTTGAGTTGGATGAGAATCTTATTGTCAGCTATAAATGTCAATTGTGGTAATTGGTTATTAAATAGGTATTCATGCTTTTTTGTAACGTCTAGAAAGGATCTTCAAGATTTACTGAAAAATATAATAAGTGAGAGAGAATAAGGAAATCTGAATGTATCAGGTACAAATCTTAACTGGAAAATAAATCAAAATAATTTTAAAACCAGTAAATCTTTATTTATTAAAAAAAATTCTTTTCCTGAATATTCAATTTGAACATAGATGCACTTAACATTATGCAGTTATCAAATAATATACGTACTGCAAATTAAAGTTTTACAAGAGGCCCACGGGCCTTATTGGTCACCTGAGTATCATGTAACAACTTTCCAGCGATTGTATTTGGTTCGTGTTTTAATCCAAAAGCCATGAAATTCGCAAATTTTGAAAGAGGCACCATTTCTTATCAAAGGGCAGATTTCAAAGCATTAATTATTTTTAGTCAAAGTACCCCCATGGTACCCCTGACCCAGTGGCCCTGAATTTATCTATTTTGAAAGAGGCCCCTCTCTACATTATAAGGCCAGCATTTTTTTATCTTTAGGTTAAGTTATGAACATAAGAATAAAAAAGTCCCGAAGGAGAAGGAAATAAAAATTTTTTTTTGATAAATCAATTATAACAATTTGTACATTCTTTTTTTTCTATGCTATTCTAATAGGCTCCTTACCACTGGACTCATAATGCTTACAAATAGGTAAGTAGAACATTTAATTGCTTATTTCATCATCCGCCAGTTTGGGCCAGTTATATAAATTTTGTGATGTTTGTCAAAATATATTTTAAAAAATCAATTCTTTAAAAGTCTTTCAATATATCTTCATTTTTTTTAATATGTGTTAGGTGAATGTGTAGACATTGTTCTAAAATTTACTTGATGCCTAAGATTATACTTCCTATCATAAAACAGACAGGGAGTATTGGGGAGTAGGGTGAACATTTTTTCAATTAAGTGTAAAATAATTTCTCTGGCTGATACAAATGATACTACATGCCTGTATATATTTGTATATTCTTGCCTTTTAATAGTTAATTTTTTTTTATTTCTTCAGGTTATTGTTCATTTCTTCCTCAAATGGACTTAACTTCTCCCATAGTTTTATTCATTACATCTGATGCATAAGCAACCCTTATCTGAAGAATGATGCTTAGACTGTCAAGCTATAACAGAGACCTAAACAATGTTGCTAGCAATATGCAATAGCTACCACGTACGGGCAGTTTAAAACCTGTGGGAGGAAAATAATTTACAGACAGATATAGATACTTTTGAAACGAATACATAATTATCTCACCAGCATGTCATTGTGCAACAAAGTTGTCGGCATTTTATTTGTCCTTTGAATGGATGAAACGTTTTGAATGGCACTCGTATCGATGAATTTTACACTAAACCAAGCTAGCTTTATTTACCCGCCGTTTCATCTTAAAACCGGGAGTGCGAGTTCGTAAATTTGAAATCTCGATCCCGACTCATATTTGACCATCGGGAAAAAAAAAGTTTTATTTTTTTTCTGAAAATTCAAAACCTTGAGCGGAGGATTTGTACAACTGAAAATAAAATAAATCCTGGCCTTAAATATGTAATTAGATCATTAGCATATTAACCAGGAGCAAAGGATAAGATGTTCAAAGAATTCATGCAATTCACTATATAATCATTAGAGCCCCACCCTAAAACAAGAACCCCTGACCCTGGGGCCATGAAATCCACAATTTTGGTAGAGGCACTCTTGCTCATCATAACTATGTACTTAGTTAATTTATTTAATACCCAGGAGCAGATAGGAAGATTTTCAAAGAAATAATGTATTTTCAGTATATAATCAATAGAGCCCCGCCCTAACACCAGAACCCCTGACCCTGGGGCCATAAAATTCACAATTTTGGTAGAGGCACTCTTGCTTATCATAACTATGTACTTTGTTGGTTTATTTAATACCCAGGAGCAGAGAAGAAGATTTTCAAAGAAATAATGCATTTTCACTACTACTTATTTAGCCCCGCCCTAGCACTAGAAACCCTGACCCCAGGGCCATGAATTTCACAATTTTGGTAGAGGACTCATTGCTGATTACAATCATGCAAACAGTTCGATTGCTTGATGTCCAGGAGTAAAGAAGAAGATTTTTAAAGATTGCATTAATTTTAGTGGTTTTGGCCCCACCCCTCAGGCCCCAGGGGGGCAGGGATCATGAAATTCACAAATTTTGTTCCCCTTCACCCATAGATGCTTTGTGCCAAATTTGGTTGAAATTGGTTCAGTGGTTGCAGAGAAGAAGCTGAAAATGTTCAAATGTTAACGCACGACGAACGACGCACGACGAACGACGACAGACGAAAACAGATAGCAATAGGTCACCTGAGTTTACTCAGGTGACCTAAAAGACAATCGCAGTGGTTCACTGTTTTTTTTTTTTTTTTTTTTTGTTGTAGATTTTCATCTTTCAAACATTCTTTTCAAGTGTACATTGAAGATTGCTCTTTTAGATTTGAACTTTTTAATTATACATGGCTACATTACTTGATGGAGCAAATTGTTTCATTTTTAGGGCAACAGGTTGCACCTGCACGAAAAAGAAAAAAAGAACACAACTCAACAGCCTGAGAAAAAGAAAGGTCTGTTAATTGTACTTTTGATGTAAAGTAATGCCTGTATAAATTTGAAAATACACACATGATCTGCATTTTTTGGGGGAGTAAAAATTATGACTAGTTTTTTTAATTATTTTATCAGCAAAGAAAACTTTAAGCTTTGATTCTGATGAGGAGAACACAGATCCTTCAGTATTAAAGTATGCCTACAAGTCGGCGATCGAGACTGTCTTGTCTGTTAGGAGACGGCCACAGAGCCAAGGCAAGGTAAATGAAAATTCATGGAGATAAAGTTTACGATTATCTGGAAAAATTACAAAACTAAGAGTACTTTAGAGTCTACTTGCATATATGAAAGAAGCATAATTGTAAACATATAATTCTTCTTTCTGTGTGGTGCATACATTAACTTATTTAAAACATTGTCACTATTTTCTTTACAGGAGGTGTTAGCACCCTCTCCTTCCGTACAGACATCAGAGGTAAGATAAATATTGATGCAAATGTTCAGTGTGCTTTGTAGCAAAGATGCTTTTACTAATATTTTAGAACTGTGTATCTATCGCTTAGGAAAAACAGTGGGGTATTTTCTTTCTCTTTTCTGGTAGGTTTAACATTACCAGGGCCAGAGTCCACATTGCCAAGGGTGTATCCCCCAAGTGCATCCCCTAGTTTCCAGTCCCAAAACCTCAACTCAGAGGTATGAGAACCTTAGTTTGTTGGGCGCTTTTTTGCCGATATTTATCCAAAGTCTTATCATTTCATACATTTTCTGATGTTTTAATACTTGATTGTGTTTTCAATCAGGAATTTTTAGATTTCTGTTTTCTCTTTACAGACAGGTTTAACATCAACAGGGCCAGATTCCACTTTGCCAAGGTGTATCCCCCAAGTGCATCCCCTAGATTCTAGTCCCAAAGCCTCAGCTCAGAGGTATGAGAACCTTAGTTTGTTGGGTGCTTTTTTATACGCCCGTCTTAAGACGGGACGTAATATGTTATAGGCTTCGTGTCCGTCTGTCTGTTAGCTTTTTCGTTTCCGGCTCATAACTTTAATACTACTAGGCCTAGGATTATCAAACTTTGTCATCTGATGCATCTTGGATAGATGGTGTGTCGCGCACAAAAAGTATATCGCTCTGACCTTTAATTAAGAAGTTATAGCCAAATATGGAAAAATCCTTTCCGGCCCATAACTAGAAAACCATAAGACCTACAATCATCAAACTTGGCCAGTTTATGCATCTTAGGTAGAAGGTGTGTCGCGACCTATTTCAAGGTCACTGTGACCTTTAATTTAAGTGAATTTAAAAAAAAATATATGTCTTTTTACTATTCATTTACACATCCCAAATAATGTAAGAGTATAGCACTGTTCTTGTTGAAAAAGTGTTAAATCAAGAAAATACTTATTTTTTCTAAGCATATACTTGACAGCAATCTATAACAAATATAATGTATGTCAGAGAAACCCTGCCTCTCCCATGAGAGTAATTATCAAGCACTGGTCAAGAAGAATTTTGATAACAGAAAATGGCATGTCAAATTAGAGAGAAATTAATGGGTTTTGAGTGTGAGGAGCTAATTGGCGTTATCTGTATCCCTTGAGAATTGGGCAAATGGGTAAGCCTGTGTGATTAAAAATAGCTCTTGTTGACTAGCTTAAGTTTTAAAATGAATTTGATGAAAAGTAATTAAAACTATTTTGATTTGCATAATAAACTAATCTTATATTATGTATATTATATTGTAATATTATGTAACAGATTAGTGATTGACTCTTGAAGAGATAAGACGTGTTTTTATGAGCTCTTATCTGTACCCAGCTGATAAGTAAAAATGATCAAGAAATCATGGATCTTAGTGTAAATTCCAATCTGTTTAAATCAATTTGGAACTCATTTAGTGCATTTTCACAGTCTTTTACTGGAAAAGATAATGAACTGGACTTAACCTCATCCGTGAGTATACCAGACTTTCTTCAAGTTAAGCTTAACAAAGAAAGTGTGACCATAAACTATGATGGCCAGAAATATGATTTTATTCTGTCTGTGCTCCAGAAAATGCTCTTATTTCATGGAAATAACAAGAAAAACGGGTGCATATACAAATCTACATGTGAGTCTGTTACAGTAACGATTTACAAAAGTACTAATACTATCCTCATTCAAGGGTCTTGTGCCTTTGAATGGTACAGTAGTGAATTCCTGAATGAAATGAAGAGTCAATCTGATATGCACAATTTAACCGAAGATGCTAGTTACAGTGATACGGAATGCAAGCTGGTTATTCAGCAACCATCTCCATATTTTGCATCCACCCCAAAATCTACCTACAAATCTGGAAAAAATGAAAAACTAGCTGTGGACTCTAATTGTGACCAATGCAGCAGTGCAGAGATCATCAAACAACTCTCTAAAATGGTTGCAACCTTAACACAGGAAGTTGAAAATCTGAAAAAGCAGTTGCTTCCAAAAGAAGACAAATGTAAAAGTACTTCAACCCAGACATCAAATAAATCTGTGAAACAGGAAGGAACGACTACTGAAGGTCTCCCAGTATCCAACGGAGTCTCCAGACACACACAGTGCGCCATTACTGCCACCAAGACAGATTCAAGCACATCCACAGAATCCACGGATGCAGAATCCAGTACATATTTGCCACAAAGCCAAAAGACGGAGAAAATACGGAGACAGCCAGAAGATGGGAAATCTGTGCTTTTGATTGGGGATTCAATCCTGCAGAGAATAAAAACCCGAGGATTACTGCCCTGTGTACAAGTTAGCACAAACAGAGGAGCCCAAGTCTCTCATATTCGTGCAAAATTAGCAAAGATGAACGTCTCCTCCTATAATGATGTGGTTATTCTTGCTGGAGGAAATGATGTCGGAAACAACCGCGACAGCGAGGCCATTGAAAATGATTTTGTGAAAATTATCACCGATCTCAAGTCCCGGAATTCTAATGTCCAAGTGTATATTTGTGAAGTTTTGGCAAGGAAAGATATCAATGTTTGTGAAGTTAATAATGTAATTCGTTTTGTTTGTGAGGAATACGGAGCTACAGTGATATCGACAACACAGGTGTTCAAGCAAGAGAAACCTCGCCCTGAATTGTACTGGAAGGACGGAATCCATCTCTCTGACAAAGGGACATCTTCGTTTCTCAGGATCATTCAAGGACAAGTGAACGTTTTGAAATGCGACAGAGTACAAGGCCGCCTTAATACATCCCGTAAATACACCTGTCCATTCTGTGGTGAAGAGGGCCATTCCGCACGAAACTGCAGGCATGGGAAGAAAGTTACTTGCTGGAAATGTGGTGAAATTGGTCACAAAGTTAAATTTTGTGAATATTAGGGAATCGGCGATGAATGTACAGCCGTTATCACAAATAACAATTATTCTAGTTGTAAAAACGTTTATGAAAAACTTATAAACTTATGTCAAGAATGTAACAATGTAAAATGTAAATGTTCACAGTTTCACATAGACCCTCATTCAAACAAGCCACCTATCCCTAAAAAATCTGTAAATTCATTATCAAAAAAGGAAAATTCAGAAAATTATACAAACAAAAAAGTCACGAATAAAAAGGATGCAAATCACCCTCCCGAAAAATCTAGAAATTCACAATCACCTTTCGGCTTAAATAAAAGGGGGCTAAAATTTGGGAATATAAATATTTGTCACATTTTGCCGAAATTTGATCAAATCCAATTACTTTTAAATAGTGAACAGTCGCTAGATGTATTTGGGGTTTGTGAAACTTTCTTAAATGAAAATACAGCTGATAATGAATTAAGCATAGATGGATATGTTTTTGAAAGAAAGGATAGACGAGGTAAAGCAGGTGGAGGACTTATTGTATATGTGTCTAAAGATCTAAATTATAAGCGTCGAGATGACCTTGAACAAGATAATATAGAAACAATATGGCTTGAAATTATAATTCCAAAATCCACTACTGGACGAAAAAAGTGCTGAGAATCCCAAATTTTACTGATAATGTTTGATAATTACTGATACTGTGCTGTTGTTGCTGATAAATACTGATATTTACTGTTACTATTACTGTTGTTGCTGATAAATACTGATAATTACTGTCGTCTTTTACTGTGGAGTCTGATAAATACTGATAAATACTGTTGAGGTACTGTCGCTGCTGAGAATTGCTGATAATTACTGTTGAGGTACTGTCGATGCTGAGATTTACTGATAATTACTGTGGTCATTGTTTTTAACCTGGGAATGGATTAAAATAGCCTGAGAAATGATTATTTGGTTTTTTTTAAAAAGGTATTTTAACAAATTTATTACAGTCAATTACAAAATAAATTATTCTAAATAAAAAAAGTCACATTTTGTTAATTTGTATTCAGTTTCCATCTATTAATTTCATTATAATTATTTTTAGACCATAATGTTAACATAAGCTTTCATAAATGTTTATGTTTTTTCTTTAAATTTCTCCTTACACGTAGATGACATTATCTGAGGAAAATTATTCTGTTGTATTTGCAGTGGTTTTTCTTCCCAAGTACTTTTTTAAAAAAGTTTAATTTTTGTTCATAAAGGTTAAAAAAATCTCATCTCATATTTTTTCTCACATGCATGTGTACTGTCATCAAAAGCTTTTTGTGGGTATCTTTAATACTTCAATACAGTCAATGGTTGTAAATATCAATTTATTTTACCCTGTGGAGAACTGAAAATGCATGAGCACATTAAGTTGAAAACACCCCCCCCCCTTTTCCAATAACTTTTAAATTAAGCTCTCATTTTAACAAGACAGTATTAAATATTTTTCATAAAATCTAGTCTTGAAGCGTACAGTTTGTTATTTTATAGAAGAATGTGACAGGGTTAAATAATTAAATTGAAGCATCTTTAATTTTTTTTTTATTATATATTTTGTAGACAGCGCGCTCTAGTTCTCCGATGTCCTCCCTGCGAATTTTATATCGTGTCGCTTTCTAGCTCTCTCTCTCTCTCTCTCTCTCGTTCTCTCTCTCTCTTTTAAATTATTTGTTAAGGCTTAAGTATTGTACACTACATGACATAAATCTTATGCAGTGTGATTTTCAGTCAATGAAATATACGTCTTTCTTTAGGCTAATTACATGTATTTTTTCATTGTATACATTTTTAAGTCTATGTGCATATGGCTTCTAATATTATGCGCCACTCCTTAAACATGTTATATGCGGTCAGTCAGTTAAAAAAAACTAAATAAAATAAACCATAACTTGAATTAACTTTTTCCATTAATGCAAACTTTGTGCTTGTTGTTATTGAACATGCATGTTAACCACGTGTAAAAGTTCTACTTTCGTTTTAGAATCGGGTCAATTATTAGTACATTCTGCCATAGGGATATCGTTACGGCTTGCGTTGTAAAATTAGAATGTTGTGCAGAGATTATTAAATTTTTTTTTTAATTCCATTTTTGTCCGAGACCTTTGTATAAACGAACAGTACAGACTTGGTGCTTATTTATATGATTTTACTTGATTGTAGTACAAAAAGGAGGGGGTGAAATAGCCGATAGGGCAAGGTCTGTTCTTTAGTTGTGTGTTTTAAAAGTCATGCAAGTTATGATATTATACTTATCGAATTTTTTATATGCATGAATAAAATTATTTTAGAGAATCAATTGTAATGAACAATACAAATTTCAGAACTGAAGTAATTATAACATTTATTCATGAGTGCCATACACAACGTCAATTTTCTGACATTCAAAATCAATACATTACATTTAAGGCTTTTTTTTCTCTCGGATTAAGCGAAGTGGAGTTTCCCTGCATCTGAATTGGGAACAATTCATGCTAATATTATTTCAAAAAAGTGCTTCACTAAACAATCTTTCTCTTTATACCTATATGATTCTATATTTTGCACACTTTTTTTTTTTATTAAAAAAGTGAAGTCAATTTCTCGTCTACGTATTTACCGGTCCCAAACAATCGTTAGCAGAGATTCAGAATTGAAAATACATGTGACCACCTCACCCGGGATATTCTTTTATCTGATAAACAAAATATACTCCCCGGCCTAAATTCCCTTACTTCGCATTTATAGCAACCTACAAATTATTTTTTTGTTTAGTTTCTTATTCACGCATGCCTTTTAGACCTACTGTTATGTATAAAATCACCTACATTTTTTATGTTTTTGTGGTCTGTGTATACTTAAAGTAAAATGGTAAATTGATTCAAATAAATGATTGATTGATTGAAGAAATATGCGTAAAACTAAAAAATGAAATTAAATACTGAAGAAGATAGATCTTTGAGAATTGAAATAATAATGAAAATAAGTCTGTACAACGTACATGATGTTCATGTATGTATCTTTTTTTTCATCATAGTACCAAAGTGTTCTATTCTAAATATTTTTTCTATCAATTTTATTCGTCATCAAATTCAATATTATGGAATTTTTTTCGTGCGACCATAAACTTTGAGATTGTTAAAAAGTAGCGAGTACATGAACAGTGTAGATAGTTTGTTTATTGAAACACCGGTAGCCGCAGACGAAGAGCAATAGGTAATTAGTGCCCATTGTTACGCTGACCACTACAATTTGCATAGAATATACAAGTTGTACCCCGTTCTACCCCGGGGCTGAAGACATGTACACAATACAGCCAAATCACAGGTCGATCACCGATTTCTGATCAATTGAAATCAATTTAAAGGTGTTTTCCTTTTACCATGCAAAATTAAAATCGATCAATTTGATCATAATTATACTAATAGTAAAATATTAAATTAAGTTTCATTTCAGTTCTTAATTCCCATTCCATAAAATCAAATAAAAAAAATATTAATGAGATTTCAAAACTGATTAAATAAAAAATGATTTTGTATTTAAATTTTAAGAGACAAACTAAACACATGTACCTTTGTACTAGGGATTCTTAACCTCTAATTTTTAATCAGCTCGCCCCATTTGCCGGTTGCACATGCATACAGTGTGTACTTGTACATATGTACATGTGGAGGAGTTTAATTCTTGGACGATCTACAAACGTCTACATAACATTAAAATAAATGAATAAATGAATAAATTATTAATTAAAATCAGTGCCCACAGATTGAACATATTCAAACCTGTTTTCACCTCGTAGTTACTTTTTAAAAGGGATAAAATTTCTAATTTTCGAGCAAATTTTCAAATATTTCGACGAAAAGAGACTAAAAAACTGAACATTTAACAAGATAAATATAATTGTTTTCGAGAAAAAAAGGCCTTCAAAAACAAAATGTTGTCCAAACTCGACCAGTTGACCTAGTGAAAACGGAACAAATCCAACTTTTTTAACCTGCAGGAAACTTTTTTTATCCCGATTTTTTTCCCATCCATTAAGAACTTTTTTCTTATTATTGAAAAAAAAGATCACCGATTTCCCTACATAATTTTCTTGGAGTCGGGAAAGGCGGCGATGGATATTTTTTAAGGGTGAATAATTTTCTTTTTATTTACAGTTTATTTTTCAAATAATATCTTTTGCAAAAGTAAAATTCCATTTTTTTTCTGCAGTTAATTTTTTTTTATTAATTCTATTTCTATGTATTCATTCTATTAATAATTCATTTGATTATTGTCAAAATTTTCACAAAGTTAACGTAATGTAGAAATTGAGATCAGCATACATACATACAGTCATGTAATTTTGCCACAAGCAGAACATTTAAAAAAATATGAAAAATTTTGCCATGACAATTCAACTAAAAGAAAGTAATAATTGAAGGTTTTTATAGCCCTCTATTTTATTTTAAACCAATTACCAGATTAAAAACAATGACCACAGTAATTATCAGTAAATCTCAGCATCGACAGTACCTCAACAGTAATTATCAGCAATTCTCAGCAACGACAATACCTCAACAGTATTTATCAGTATTTATCAGACTCAACAGTAAAAGGCAACAGTAATTATCAGTATTTATCAGAAACAACAAAAAATATCAGCAACAACAGTAATAATAACAGTAAATATCAGTATTTATCAGCAACAACAGCACAGTATCAGTAATTATCAAACTTTATCAGTAAAATTTGGGATTCTCAGCACTTTTTTCGTCCAGTAGTGATCTAAACCAATTTTCTTTTGTTCTGCATATCGGCCTCCATCTGCTGCCTCCAACTGGGTTGATGAGTTGGCTAGAGAAATAAATTGTGCCTCCCGCTGTGATGAAAATGAAATTATCTTAACAGGTGATTTTAATATTGACCTGCTCAAAGACCCCCCTCGGTACTGGACCTCTGCTCTAGAGGAGTTTGATTTTACACAAATAATTCAACAACCAACTAGAATTACAAACACATCAAGAGCACTCATTGACCATGTTTACACTAATTTACCTGAAAACGTGTGAAATTCAAGTGC
>NW_026933748.1:0-59357 GCF_032062105.1 Saccostrea cuccullata
AACTCCGGGCGTCCTTCCAAATAGTTCCGAAGGCCCGATCCAGTAGGGACAGCTCGAACGACACCATCAACAATCTCAACTTCACTGTATCCCTTTTTCACACCACTGTCTTTCTGTCTAGCCAAACTAACAAATGCCAGTCCTTTCGTCGGTTCTATGGAACCATGTATCTTGAATTCCTTTCGAAAGGGATTAAGTTTCACAGGCGGAGAACTATCCTGGACTTTCTGTTGAAACTTTTTGTTTGTCCTAAACACTCATTCAGAATTAGCTACATCTTCTTTCTGCTTCTGCTCCTCATACCACTCTGTAATTGCTTTAATGACGAGCACTCGCTGGGCTGTCTTCTCAGCCGCCAACTTCACGTCTGCAGCCACCAATATTTCCTTCAGTGTCGTCAAGTCAGCAGCATACAGTCTCGACAGCAGAAGAAGTTCCTCCTCCATCTTGTTCATTGCTTCTTTGGACGCCATCCCGGACGAGCCCCCAAAATGTTACCCGTGTCCAAATGATTGGCTCCTGAAGAATGAAGAGAGAAGTTCAACACATGAAATGAGGCAATGGCGGATTTATTAAACTTTGTCCAATACATATTCATGTCAACTTATAATTATAACAATGATAAGCAAGACATACTCAGGCCATAAATAAAGCCTTATAATACTCCAAGCCATACCAACTTTTATATCAATAACATAAGAACACAAAATGGTATTTTCCCTTAATACATGAGCTTGGTTTCATTTATAAACTGACTAGAACTAATAGACTTTAGATATGACATAACTAGAATTCCGTAAAACAGCTTTTGACTAATACTTTCAATGGATAAAACATACTGACTTACTGTGACATAATACAGTTAAGATTTATGACTAGATATTGCTTTCCGTACAACAAAATTATAATAAAATAGCATAAACATACATTATCAATATTGTCGTTATTATTTCTAACGAATAGATTTAATCTTGCTTGACAGAAATTGCATAACTTTTGTAAAACAACCTAACTTTACCTGAACTCACATGTAAACAATGGGCGCAGCCATTACGCTTGAGGCATCATGGGATACACTAACTAGGTCAACCTTACTCAGTAATCAAATAGATACAAAACAGGTTTTTCTCCATGACACTTAATACTATCAATTAAACTGTATTTCCTATAACATAATAACTAAAGAAATATTCGTCCTATGACAATATAAACAGGTAATTAAACATGCATCTATAAAACATGACAACACGTGTGCACCCATATGGTAGCTACTGTTTACCTGCTCGCTTTGCAGCCTATAGCACTAATTCAGACATTAGCATTCTCATATCAAGTCACAACATGTTCCTTATCTAGTTCACGCTTCCACATCGTCACGGGTGACGCAGTTGCTATCTCCGCACAGCCAATCAGAATCGCGGAAAAATTGTCAGCCATTAACTCCGACAAAACACAGCTGTCGGATGCTGCGAATGGACATCGTTAAACGTCTTATCCGCTAATATAGCAGAAAATTGTGAAGTCCCATGAATAGGATAGATGTAATAATGATACGAGGTACCCGGAAAGAATACGCAAGGTGAGATTCATTCATTTTCTAAGTCCAAATCACGGAAAAACAAGTGTTTACATTGCGTAAACAGCTGATCAAGTCATGTTATGTGTAAGACCGAAAAGGACTGTTCTTTAAAAAATAAGTCTTTCAAATATATTTATGTCAAGGTACTGATAATGTAAGTGGAAATAAAGCGAGCAATATATGAATTGAGTATCACGCACAATATGGTGATCTACATACTTTGAACTTAGGCAGTTATATATATGTACTCGGACTATACATGGGCTTAGAGGTGATCTCGGTGAACAGAATATCCTCGAAAAGGAGAATATTGCAAAAATATATATTGTATATATAAGTGCAGTATATAGCTTTTTGAATCTTAATTGTAGGTCATGACATACTGACTGTACACAACAAGATAGGCAATATAGTCATCAAGAAAAGCAGGCTACTGTCAAGGTGAGTTGTAAGTTTACTGATTTTATGCAAAGGAAAAGTATTTATTATGAAAAACTTAGTTATAAAGCCAGTATATTATTAAAGTGAAGATATCACTGTACATGTATAGTGCTTAACTTTGAAAATTTTAAATTTAAAATGAGTAAAATGACAGATGAATTGTTATTTTTGTTATATACATTATTAAATTGATACTTATTTAGATTTGGTGAAAAAAATTTAAATAAGGATAGATCATTCCATATTTGTTTTTAAAAAGCATTAAAAAATTTCAAGTCAAATGTATTATTTATATTTAAAATATTGCATGAATTCAGGATCAATGATGAAGCTCAAAGGAAACACAAGAATCTTCACCCGAGTGTCATAACAGAATGTCCCAGTGAATTTGAACAGGCTACATCTTCGGTTGTTGGGTAATTTAACTACAAATGATAATGGAGAAAGTATTCTTGACATCAATGTTTTTATGCTGTTAAAGACCCAAGAAAATCAGCACTTGAAGTAATTTTTGAAGCAAATCAATACTTCTGAAATTTCTTTTTTTTTTAATTCATTAAGCACCCTTTTTAGATTTTGGAAAATTAATTTATTTGTGTTATAGATCTAAACTCTCTTTTTCTTCTTTTTATAGAAACTTTGGATTAATTTTACCAACATCAGCTGTGCAGGTCAAGATTTAGAACATCATTACCAGAGTGAATCTTCAGTCTACAGAGCAGACTAAATAATCTTCTACAATCCATCTTGAGAAAACCTTGAGACCCCCTTGCCACTAAGAAAACAACAGATGAAAAAAAAATACATCAGAATCGTTTGTGTATTATTTATACTACATGTAAGACAAAACATTATTGAAATTTTTTAGATATTTTGACATCAGAACATTGAAAAAAGAGGTAATACTGAGGATGCTCAGCTAAGACACAATTTTGGATTAATGGATGTAGTCATATACCTGTGTTGATTTTATGTGTATATTATGTTTTAAAAGATAAGTGACTGTGATTCTGTTGCTGACAGCAGGAGAAGCATTTAACTCAGGAATTCTAATAGCATAATACATGTTTATTTATGTAATGTCATGGTATCCACAATATGCTCAATACAGTTTATATAAGTTCATAAATGTGATGAATATCACACTGTCACTGTTTGATTCTGATACATGTATATATAATCCTGAGATAGGTAAAATGATTTTTAAAGTGACATTAAGATGCATTACAATGAGAAAGAAATGTTCCAACAACTAGCCCTTAACATGCCTAGGAAAATTTGATAGAAGGAAAAAATACTTTAACATAAACAAATATATTTTTACTGATCTTAGAAATGCACAGTATCATTAAACTTTTCTGTATACCTATACCTTGTCTTTATTTCTTCTGCACAAATTGTTTCTTTACATTGCTTATTTTGTATTTAACATCTGTGATATTGTTTTTTTAAATACAGCATATACTTGAGGCAAACATTGAAAATTTTCACCCGAAGAAAAACCATGGTCAACTTAGCGCGCAGCTGAGGTTGACCATGGCTTTTGAGGGGAGAATATATTCAATGTTACCCTCAACTGCAAGCTGTATTTATAATTAAGGCCCAAAGAAAAAATACTCTTGTTTCCTGTCCCCTGACCAAAAAAAATAGGGTAGGTAGGTAGGAAAAAAAATTATTTTAGAAAAAAATTAATTTTCAAATCTCAATGAATGCCGAACATCAAGAAAAAAGTATGTGAACAGTTTAAAAAGCATGTTTGTTGATAAAGATTTATAAAGTAAAGGTATCCTGTGCACTTGTGATGTATTAGTTCTGTAATATATTGTAAATATTGTTGGTTGACTTTAATATTTCAGGAAAATAGCCCTCAAAAAATGAAAATTGAAAAAAATCTTTTAGGGTGGGAGGGTAAAATCTAGGGTAGGTCTGGTGACAGAAAACGAGTATATTTCAGATTGGTGTAATATTATACTGAATGTTCGACATTAAGAAATGTAAACTGAACTGTGCATGCATAAATTCTGAGCATGTATATATTTCTTGGAATATCTCCCATCAAGCAATGTTTACTGTTGCTACGCTGGAGGGCGTACTTTCATTTTTCAGAGGGAATAGTGTTTTTTTTTAAACAAATCATATTCATTAATTTACGAAAGTATATCATTGATTGACACAGAGTTGTTTTGATTCCTCTTTGAGTATGTCACTGCTGATGAAGAAACCATGATTGTTCTGCAAGGAAATCCTTTAGCAGTTTGAAATACTGAATGTAACTTATTTGTTCAACAGTATGTGAATATTTTCCTTACTCCCTTAAGTTCGTGCTTCACCTTTAGTTTTAGAATAGATGGAGCACACTGAATGTTTTGATCATTAAACATATTCTTTCACAATTTAACTTCCAAAAAACTAAGAAGGATTTCTGAAATGAATGTCACAAAGTACATGCCTAGAACCATAAACTTAAAAAAAAGTCAAAAATTGAATTTTGAATGAAAATCTTCAGAAATATTCTAAACATGACAAAAACCCTGCAAGTTTATTTAGTACAACATCTGAAATTTAAAAAAAAAACTGTTTTCTGTTTCAATGATCTTAAGGACCCTCTATATACTACCCCCAAGCAAAATATTAATTGTTAGACATTTAGAAAATGTATTGTATGAAGGTGGAAATTTTGAGTATATCCATTTCATTTTCAGCATAGGGTACCTTGCATAATCCCACAGAAAATAAAGATGATGAATACAGATGAACAGAAATCACTATTGTTAACTTGTGTGAGAAAAACATGTGCATAAATTAAAGTATTCATTTAATTTATCTAGGCCTATTAAAATGTTACAAATGCTTGAGTTTATTACAAATTGAATAAAACACTGTAGATTTCATTCTTTTTAATTTTAGATTTAGGACTAGGGGTATCCAGTATACTCTAATTTCAATATATACAAATACCACAGAATCAGGCCTTTTAGTAAGCAGTGTAGAGGTGATTTTAAAGCAAATATTTAAAATAATTAAATAAAAAATATCAGCTTGTCGAAATCAAAATTATTGTGTGATGAAGTGATGGGTGAATAAATGCTAGTAACACATTAAATAGACCTACATTCATGATTGCAACAACATAAAAATAATTTTGAACAAAGAATTTAATATTGGAGGAAATCTTGGTGGTTAAAGGCAATGCTCACTAAACAAAATATGTCGATTTTATTATAAACAACGAAGATTGGTCTACGTTTCCGATCTAACTACTCTGTAGAACACTATCTGGCGATAGTTAAACTGACCTATCTTCTAGATGGTTGCATACGGATCGAGCGGTTAAAATCACTCTTCCTTCCCATTTCTACTTACTAAAATTTTGTGTTTGAAACCTCAATTAAACTTATATGACTTTCGACACACATTTCTGTAAAAATTTCTGTGCAAACAAGCTCATTGAACTTTTTTTTCCATGCGATTCTGTAAATCGCATCCATGTTGTTTACATTAGGTTGTCGGAGGCTGCAACCACGTGACTTTCGTTGCCATCGGTGGGCGGAGCGTGGAAGCGTGAATTATCAAACTTGTTCATTAGATACAAGATGTAATAAATTGCAAATAATAAAATATTACCTGAAGAATGAAGAGAAAAGTTCAACACATGAAATGAGGCAATGGCGGATTTATTAAACTTGGGGACTCACCGCTTCCGGTCAAGGAGTCGAAATATATAAACAAAGTTATCTCACTTTCCCCAAAAATAAAAATCCACCCCCTCCTAATTCGTACCTCTCAACAATTTATTTGCAAGATTTCATGAAGTTCGCAGCACTTTTCAAATATCTGAATGTTTCTTAAATTTATGTGTAAATACTTGACAAGATACATTGAGGGTATGCCCTTGAATAAATCGATTTGATAGGGCTCTTCCATTACTTTTAAAATGAATCTGCATTCAAACACGCGACAGTATCACTTTTCCGGAGAATGTACGGACAATTTATGAATATAATACTTAAATGGACCTCGCATCTAAGCTAAAGGACTTTTATTTAATTGCAAACAATATTTTGTTTGAGAAAATACGACATTTTTCATTGTACAAAATGTTACTTGATCAGCCCCTCGCTGTGTACAAACTGCGTCATTTTTGCGAGATGACGTCACATTGACAAGTGCATTGCGATCGATGCATCGTTTATATACTGTTGTGTGGGATTCCACAAAAGAAAAAACTGCATGTAATAGTAAGTTTGTATGTGGTATACAGCTATCCAGCTGTTTGAAAAAGCAAATAAGTTCATTTTGTGGTATTTCGAGTTATCGTTTATTTTTACTATGTAATTAGTAATTATAATATATACATTTGTCATTTTTTTTGTCTAGAAAGGGAAATATGCTCAATTCTGTATGAATTAATTTTGGGCTGAGAAGTTTTAAATATTTGAGCCATTTGAGCCATTTTTCTCTCTCTCTCGATATTATAAACGAATATATGATATACAAAAAATTTCAAGAAATCACGTGCATGCACGTGTTCTGCAATCTGATTGGCTGAAACGTAAAATGGCTATATCTCCTTTGTTTTTTGAGGAAATTGTTTGAAATTTAAAACATAGTCATTCATTAGGATATCCTACGATACGATATAGAAAAAAAATCATGAAATCACGCGCATGCACGTGTGCTGCAATCTGATTGGATGAAACTTGAAATGGCTATAACTCTTGTTTTCCAACCAAACAGGATGGGATTTAGAACATAGATAAATATAAGGGACTCCTACAAGAAGGTATGGTCATCATGCACGTGCAAGCACTTGCTTGCATTTGAACGAGTGAAATTAGAAATACACTTGAATGAGTGATTTTTAATACTTTTGGATTGAATGCTTTAATATATAGTATATAGATAGTGTAGATAAGATGATATGGTCATAACGCACATGCATTCACATGTGCACGGGTTCAATGCTAAAATTTGAATATAATTGGTATCCTTCGGGGAAAACGTTGTTAAAGTCAAAAATGCACAGAATTTGTCTTATTTAATAAAACTTACAGGGAATATGGCACCAAAAGGGAGCTGGGGAGCGTTTGGGGAACATCTGTAACGGCTCCCGTTACAATTAGCACTAGTTATTATTATGTTCCCCAAACGAAGTTGGGGAACATATTGTTTTTTACTCTGTTTCTTCTTATTAGGGTCTTCCGTCTTCAGCGGAAGACCCTTCTATTATTCTTCGGTTTCTTTTTTACCTTTATTAGGGTCTTCCGTCTTCAGCGGAAGACCCTTCTATTATTCTTCGGTTTCTTTTTCACTTTTATTAGGGTCTTCCGTCTCCAACGGAAGACCCTTCTATTATTCTATTGTTTCTTTTTCACTATTATTATTTTTTTTTTCGTCCAAATTTTGTGCAGACGAAATCGCAGAGATGCGTGGACGGATTTCTTTTAAATTTTCAGAGATAATGTATCATGATCTAAACGTGATCCGTTTTTTTTAATTTTTGAAAAATCACTTCCGGTCAGAAGTTATCGATCTTTAATCGAATTTTTAGTGACCATGTTGTCGACACAAAAACTCAAAAATGACAAAAGCTAGAATGTTGTCATTTTCAGGACTAATAGATAACATGTTGTAGTTTTGCACCTATACTTTCAAATTTTCGTCAGTGCTTCCGGTCGATACCGGAAGCGAATTTAAAAAACCGCAATTTTTCAGCTTTTTTGTTTTCCAATATTTTTCTTTGATATTAGATATCTTAAAGGTGACTCTTTTGCGAATGCAAAATATGTAAAATTTTTTTAGAATCGAAAAAGGCAATCTCGAGATTTTCGTATTTAAAAATTTGAAGCGGTGTTTTCAATGGCCGAATGGTTAGTGCATCGGATTTTCACGCGGGGGACCCGGGCTCGCTCCCCCGGATGTCCAATTTTTTTTATCACTTTTTCTGCTAGATTTTTCGTTTTTTACTTCAGAATCGGACGGAAGACCCCTCGTTGCTCGCAACGAGATCATATATAGTTATTCTTTTTTTTTTCTTTACAAATTTTGTGCAGAGGATTTCCCGGAGATTTTGTTCAAATTTTCAGGGTTGATGCATCTTTATCTGAAGTTAATTCCGGCATTTCGTTTTTGATAAGTTACATCCGGTAAGAAGTTATTGCCCATTTATCGAATTTCTAGTGACCATTTTGTCGACACAAAAACTCAAGAACCACAAAAGCTAGAGTGCTGAAATTTTTAGTGAAAGTAGAGGACATGTCGTAGATGTGCACCTGGGTTTTCAAATTTTCCGGAAGTGTCTCGTATGGAAGCTCGGTAGGGGTCAAAATTTAGGACACGAATCATGACTGATTTTTTAAGACATTTTGCATCATATCTTTTAAAGTATAATTATTTTGTTAAAACATACTGAACAAAATTTGTGCAGAATGACAAGATCTTTAACAAGATATCAAGAAAGAAGTGCTGACTCATCACATTAGGGGCCAAAAGGGGCTAAAAGTCTATTTTCCATAACTCTTTAACAATCAATATTTTGTGATACATTACTGAAGCAAAAATGTTTATCGTAACATTTTACAACTATATATTATGATTTTAATGTCGTATAATACATCATTAGGGGCCAAAAGGGGCCAGAATGCTAAATCTTTGACGCTTTATATCTCGAAAGTGAGAAATATTTGACAAGTAATATTGAACAAAAGATGTTGAAAATCATGTTCTGAACAATATGCAACCTTTCATTTTTCGCTAAAAGTCCCCATTAGGGAGTTGAACGTTGGCCCCTAAATATTTCTTTTGCAAATAACTCGAAAACGAAAAAGAATCTCTGAATAGTTATTGAACAAAAAGTGTTCAAAATTCTAAGAGCTTTAAGATAAGATGAACAAAAAGGGGCTGGGCACTCCAATTAGGGACCTAAAGTGGGGCTTAAAGTCTTTTTTGATAACTCTTTAACAGTCAATATTTTGTGATACATTACTGAAGCAAAAATGTTTATCTCAACAATCTACCACAGCTGTATATTAAGATTTTAATGTCGTATAATACATCATTAGGGGCCAAAAGGGGCCAGAATGCTAAATCTTTGACGCTTTATATCTCGAAAGTGAGAAATATTTTGATAAGTAATATTGAACAAAAGATGTTTAAAATCATGTTCTGAACAATATGCAACCTTTCATTTTTCTCTAAAAGTCCCCATTAGGGAGTTGAAGGTTGGCCCCTAAAAGTCTCTTTTGCAAATAACTCGAAAACGAAAAAGAATCTCTGAATAGTTATTGCAAAAAGTGTTCAAAATTCTAAGAGCTTTCAGATCAAATCACAAAACAGGGGCTGGGTGCTTAAATTAGGGGCCAAGAGGGGCAAAAAGTTTTCAATCGATAACTCTTTAGTTGTTAATATTTTGTAATACATTACTGAAGCAAAGATGTTTATCTCAACCATTTCCAACTATTTATCATGATTTTCATGTCGTATGGTACGTAATTAGGGGTCAAAACGTAAACGTAATGTAGAAAATTACATTATCAGCTGTCGCTCAATTATTTGAGCATATGTTTATGATCGTCATTTTTTCTGTGTTGTCATATTTCTGTACATGGACACTGTATTCATAATTTGTGATTGTAATTCCTATTATATATGATGAATTGTATCGTGTATCTTTTGTAATTTATGTATAGAGGGCCCTGGGGAAGAATAGTGCATGCACTAACCAGGTTACCTTCTTTAAATAAAGTTTTATTATTATTATTATTATTATTAAAAGGGGCTAGAATGGTAAATCTCCGACGCTTTATATCTCGAAAATGAGAAATATTTTGATAAGTAATATTGAACAAAAGATGTTCAAAATCATGTTCTGAACAATATGCAACCTTTTATTTTTTGCTAAACGTCCCCATTAAGGAGTTGAAGGGCTGGCCCCTAAATATTTCCTTGTGAATAACTCAAAATCGAGAAAGAATCTCTGAATAGTTGTTGAACAAAAAGTCATCAAAATCATGAGAGTTTTCAGATGATATGAAGAAAAAAGGACTGATCTCTAATGTTTGGGGTGGGGGGGGGGGGGGGGGCAAACGTTGATTTTTTATGTCTTTAATGTTCAATGTCTTTTACAGATTATGGAAAATCATTATTTTAGCATGAAAATCTCAATCAAAATCTTATCTCATCTTATCAAGAATCGGACGGAAGACCCACTCGTTGCTCGCAACGAGATCGTATCTAGTTATTATTATTAGGGTCTTCCGTCTTCAGCGGAAGACCCTTCTATTATTCTTCGGTTTCTTTTTCACTTTTATTATTAGGGTCTTCCGTCTTCAGCGGAAGACCCTTCTATTATTCTTCGGTTTCTTATTACCATTATTATTATTAAGGTCTTACGTTTCCAACGGAAGACCTTTCTGTTTTTCTTAGGTTTCTTTTCCACAGTTTTTTTCTTTTTTTTTCTTACCGATTTTGTGCACGCGAGTTTTCGGAAACGGCTCGCTCGATTTTCATGAAACTTTCAGGGATGATGGAACATAAAAAAATCTAGACATGTATTTTTTTAATTTTGATGACGTCACTTCCGGGTCCGCAATTTTTGCATTTTAGTGAATTTTAGAGGGTTAGTTTGTCCGCGAGTTTTCTCGAAAACGGCTTAAGATAGAAACTTGAGATTTTCAGTGATAATAGAGCAATAAATGTAGTTGTGCGGAACGTTTTTCATATTCACCGAAATTGCTCTGTACGGAAGCTCGTTATGGCCAAAATATAGTCCTATCGCGAATTTCAAAAATTTTGACACCTTTTCAACGATAACTTTTTACTTAGAAATATTTTGTCAAAACATGTAGAACAAAAGAAGTGTAGAATTAAAAGATCTTTCAAATGATATCTAGAAAATAGGGCTGGCCCTTAAATTTAAGGGCCTGAAGGGGCCGAAAGCTTTTCCTTCATATCTCAAAAAGTATTGAGAATTTGTAATACGTCAAAGAAGCAGATTATTGAAGTCGTCAAAGAAGCAAATTATTGAAGTCGTCAAAATGCGTCCAGCGTCGTCACTTCCGGCGAAACCGGAAGTGGTCGAAAAACGCGTATTTTTGCCGTTCTTGACAAGTTTTTGGGTAACATATGACTCTGGGAGCTTAAAAATTATTTTCTGTCCGTCGTCGTTACTTCCGGTCAAACCGGAAGTAGTAGAATTTAGCTTATTTTTGCATTAATTAACTTAGCTTTAGAGGATTCAAAGCATTTTTGGGTGTTAATTCTCATTTTACTTAAAAATAAAGGCTACTTCCGGTCAAACAGGACGGAAGACCTACTCGTTGCTTTGCAACGAGCTTTGCTCTAGTTTTTATTCTATTTTCTTCTTACAAAATTTGTGCAGACGATTTCTCGGAGATGGCTCGTTCGATTTGCTTCAAATTTTCACAGTCGATGCGTTGTCATCTGAAATTAATTCCGGCAAATTATTTTTTGGAAATTCACATCCGGTCGGAAGTTATCGCCCTTTGATCAAAATTTGGAGGACCTCCTTGTCTGTGATGGAACTCAAAAACGGCTCAAGCTAGAAAGCTGAAATTTTTAGTGATGATAGAGGACATGTTGCCATGTTGCAACATGGTCAGGATATTTTCCGGAAGTGCCTAGTATGGAAGCTTGGTAGGGGTCAAAATTTAGGACACGTTTTATGAGTGATTTTTTGAGACATTTTGTATCATATCTTTTAAAATATAAATATTTTGTTATAACATACTGAACAACATTTGTGCAAAATATCAAGATCTTTAATACGATATCAAGAAAAATGTGCTGACTCATCAAATTAAGGGCTGAAAGGGGCCAACAGTTTTTATTCAATAACTCTTTTAAAGTCAATATTTTGTTATACATTACTGAAGCAAAGATCTTTATTTCAACCATCTACAACTATATATTATGGTTTTTATGTCGTATGGTACATAATTAGGGGCCACAAGGGGCCAGAATGCTAAATCTTTGTTGCTTTATATCTCGAAAGTGAGAAATATTTTGATAAGCAATATTGAACAAAAGTTGTTCAAAATAATGTTCTGAACAATATGCAGCCTTTCATTTTTTGCTAAACGTCCCCATTAAGGAGTTGAAGGGTTGGCCCCTAAAAATTTCTTTTTCTAATATCTCAAAAAAGAAAAAGAATTTCTGAACAATTGTTGAACACAAAATGTTCAAAATCTTAAGATCTTTAAGATGATATCCCGAAAAAGGGGCTGGGCTCTCGAATTAGGGGCCAAGAGGGGCCAAAAGTCTTCAATCGATAACTCTTTATCGATTAAAATTTTGTAATACATTACTAAAGCAAAGATGTTCATCTTAACCATCTACAACTATATATTATGATTTCCATGTCGTATGGTACATACATGTGTAATTAGGGGCCACAAGGGGCCAGAATGCTTAATCTTTTATGCTTTATATTTCGAAAGAGAGAAATATTTTGATAAGCAATATTGAACAAAAGTTGTTCAAAATAATGTTCTGAACAATATGCAACCTTTCATTTTTTGCTAAACGTCCCCATTAAGGAGTTGAAGGGTTGGCCCCTAAAAATTTCTTTTTCTAATATCTCAAAAACGAAAAAGAATTTCTGAACAATTGTTGAACACAAAATGTTCAAAATCTTAAGATCTTTAAGATGAGATCCCCAAAAAGGGGCTGGGCACTCGAATAAGGGGCCAAGAGGGGCCAAAAGTCTTCAATTGATAACTCTTTATCAGTTAATATTTTGTTATATATTACTGAAGCAAAGATGTTCATCCCAAACATCTACAACTATATACAGTAAAACTCGTTTAGTACGAACACGGATATAGCGAATTTACGGATATAGCGAAGTTTTTCTGGGTCCCCGGCAAAATTCTTAACAAATCTTTGTAAAATTTTACGGTTATAACGAACTCTGATATAACGAATTTACGGATATAGCGAACTGATTTTGAGTCCCGTTGAGGCTAAATTTAATGAAATTTACATCTTTTATAGCGAACTTTCAAAGATCTCAAACTTTGCTAGATTGAACAAACTTAATTTTTTTCTAGTAGCATTTGTATATTAAATTTGATTCATAATAAAACCTTAGTTATCGAATATTTGTTTTGTCATTTCCTTCACTTACATATTTGGTAGTAATACTTGAGAGAAAACATTCATATTGCGAATTCGCTATATATCGTTATACGAATTCGTTATACGGATATAACGAATTACGGATATAGTGAAGTAAATTCGCAGGTCCCACGGACTTCGCTATAACCG
Organism: Saccostrea cuccullata; assembly: GCF_032062105.1. Lineage (NCBI taxonomy): Eukaryota > Metazoa > Mollusca > Bivalvia > Ostreida > Ostreidae > Saccostrea > Saccostrea cuccullata. The sequence goes on from NW_026933748.1 coordinate 13,307, forward strand.
AGTTTTGCTGTATTATGATTTTCATGTCGCATGGTACATAATTAGGGGCCACAAGGGGCCAGAATGCTAAATCTTTGATACTGTATATCTCGAAAGGGAGAAATATTTTGGTAAGCAATATTGAACAAAAGATGTTCAAAATAATGTTCTGAACAATATGCAGCCTTTCATTTTTTGCTGAACATCCCCATTAAGGAGTTGAAGGGTTGGCCCCTAATTATATCTTTAGCTAATAGCTCAAAAACGAATAAGAATTTCTGAACAGTTGTTGAACAAAAAATTTTCAAAATCTTAAGAGCTTTAAGATGATATGAAAAAGAGGGCCGATTCCTAAAATTAGGGGCCGTTTGGGGCAAAAGGCCGATTTTTTAAAGACTTTAATGTTCAATGTCTTTTTACAGGCTGTGGTAAATCATTATTTTAGAATGAAAATCTCAATCAAAATCTTATCTCATCTCATCAAGAATCGGACAGAAGACCCACTCGTTGCTCGCAACGAGATCGTATCTTGTTATTAGGGTCTTCCGTCTCCAACGGAAGACCTTTCTATTATTCTATTGTTTCTTTTTCACTATTATTATCATTTTTTTTTTCGTCCAAATTTTGTGCAGACGATTTCTCAGAGATGCGTGGACGGATTTCTTTGAAATTTACAGAGATGATGTATCATGATCTAAGCTTGATCCATTTTTTTTAAATTTTGAAAAATCACTTCCGGTCGGAAGTTATCGACCTTTAATCGAATTTTTAGTGACCATTTTGTCGACACAAAAACTCAAAAACGACAAAAGCTAGAATGTTGTAATTTTCAGGACTAATAGATGACATGTTGTAGTTTTGCACCTATACTTTCAAATTTTCGTCAGTGCTGCCGGTCGATACCGGAAGCGAATTTAAAAAACCGCAATTTTTCAATTTTTTTTTGTTTTCCAATATTTTTCTTTGATATTAGATATCTTAAAAGTGACTCTTTTGCGAATGCGAAATATGTAATTTGTTTTAGAATCGAAAAAGGCAATATCGAGATTTTCGTATTTAAAAATTTGAAGCGGTGTTTTCAATGGCTGAATGGTTAGCGCGTCGGATTGTCACGCGGGCGACCCGGGTTCGCTCCCCCGAATGTCCAATTTTTTTTATCACTTTTTCTGCAAGATTTTTCGTTTTTTTACTTCAGAATCGGACGGAAGACCCACTCGTTGCTCGCAACGAGATCGTATCTAGTTATTATTATTTTTTTTTTCCATTTTTTCCCTTCCGATTTTGTGCAGAAGATTTCTCAGAGATGGCTCGATCGATTTCGTTCAATTTTTCAGAGTTTATGTGTTCCTATCTGAAGTTTGTACCGGCGCTTCGATTTTGAAAAATTCACTTCCGGTCGGAAGTTATCGTCCTTTGATCAAAATTTAGATGACCTTCATGTCTGTGATGGAACTCAAAAACGGCTCAAGCTAGAAAGCTGAAATTTTCTGGGATGATAGAGGACATGTTGCCATATTGCACCTGGGTCATGATATTTTCGGGAAAAGCCTAGTATGGAAGCTCGGTAGGGGTCAAAAATTAGGACACAAATCATGACTGATTTTTTGAGACATTTTGCATTGTATCTTTCAAAGGAGAATTATTTTGTGAAAACATACTGAGCAATATTTGTGCAGAACTACAAGATCTTTCATATGATATCAAGAAAAAGTGCTGACTCATCACAATAAGGACTGAAAGGGGCCAAAAGTCTTTATCCAATAACTGGTTAGCAGTCAATATTTTGTTATACATTAGTGAAGCAAAAATGTTTATCTCAACAATCTTCTACTATATATTATGATTTTTATGTCGTATGGTACATAATTAGGGGCCACAAGGGGCCAGAATGCTAAATCTTCGACGCTTTATATCTCGAAAGAGAGAAATATTTTGATAAGTAATATTGAACAAAAGATGTTCAAAATAATGTTCTGAACAATATGCAACCTTTCATTTTTTGCTAAACGTCCCCGTTAGGGAGTTGAAGGGTTGGCCCCTAAATATATCCTTTGCAAATAACTCGAAAACGAAAAAAAATCTCTGAATAGTTGTTAAACAAAAAGTGTTCAAAATCTTAAGAGCTTTAAGATGAAATCAAGAAAAAGGGACTGAGCACTCAAATTAGGGGCCAAGACAGGCCAAAAGTTTTCATTCGATAACTCTTTATCAGTTAATATTTTATAATACATTACTGAAGCAAAGATTTTATCTCAACCATTTACGACTATATATTATGATTTTAATGTCGTATGGTACATAATTAGGGGCCACAAGGGGCCAGAATGCTAAATCTTCGACGCTTTATATCTCGAACGAGAGAAATATTTTGATAAGTAATATTGAACAAAAGATGTTCAAAATCATGTTCTGAACAATATGCAATCTTTCATTTTTCGCTAAACGTCCCCGTTAGGGAGTTGAAGGGTTGGCCCCTAAATATTTCTTTTGCAAATAACTCAAAAACGAAAAAGAATCTCTGAATAGTTGTTGAACAAAAGTGTTCAAAATCCTAAGGGCTTTAAGAAGAAATCAAGAAAAAGGGGCTGGGCACTCAAATAAGGGGCCAAGAGGGGCCAAAAGTCTTTTAACGATAACATTTAACAGTTAATTTTTTGTAATACATAATTTTTTACGTCTTATATTACATAATCAGGGGCCACAAGGGGCCAGAATGCTAAATCTTCGACGCTTTATATCTCGAAAGAGAGAAATATTTTGATATGTAATATTGATCAAAAGATGTTCAAAATAATGTTCTGAACAATATGCAACCTTTCATTTTTCGCTAAACGTCCCCGTTAGGGAGTTGAAGGGTTAGCCCCTAAATATTTCTGATGCTAATAACTCGAAAACGAAAAAGAATCTCTGAATAGTTGTTGAATAAAAAGTGTTTAAAATCATAAGAGCTTTAAGATGAAATCAAGAAAAAGGGGCTGGGAACTTAAATTAGAGGCCAAGAGGGGCCAAAAGTCTTTTATCGTTAACTCTTTATCAGATGATATTTTTTAAAACATTACTGAAGCAAAGATGTTTATCTTAACCATTTACAACTATATATTATAATTTTTATGTCTTATATTACATAATTAGGGGCCACGAGGGGCCAGGATGCTTAATCTTAGACGCTTTATATCTTGAAAGAGAGAAATATTTTAATAAGTATTATTGAAAAAAAGATGTTCAAAATCATGTAACGAACAACAACCAACCTTTCATTTTTCGCTAAACGTCCACAATAAGGAGTTGAAGGGTTGGCCCTTAAATATTTCTAATGCAAATAACTCGAAAACGAAAAAGAATCTCTGAATAGTTGTTGAATGAAAAGTGATCAAAATCCTTAGGGCTTGAAGATGATATGAATAAAAAGGGTTAATTCCTGAAATTAGGGGCCGTGAGGGGCCAAAAGCCGATTTTTTAAGTCTTTAATGTTCAGTATTTTTACAGATTATGGAAAATCATTATTTTAGAATGAAAATCTCAATCAAAATCTTATCTCATCTCATCAAGAAACGGACGGAAGACCCATTCGTTGCTCGCAACGAGATCGTATCTAGTTTTTATTCTTTTTTTCTTACAAAATTTGTGCAGAAGATTTCTCGGAGATTGCTTGTTCGATTTGCTTCAAATTTTCACGGTTGATGCGTTGTCGCCTGAAGTTAATTCCGGAAAATTATTTTTTTGAAATTCACTTCCGATCGGGAGTTATCGCCCTTTGATCAAAATTTAGAGGACCTCCTTGTCTGTGATGGAACTCAAAAACGGCTCAAGCTAGAAAGCTGAATTTTTTTAGTGATGATAGAGGACATGTTGCTATGTTGCAACATGGTCAGGATATTTTCCGGAAGTGCCTAGTATGGAAGCTCGGTAGGGGTCAAAATTTAGGACACGTTTGATGAGTGATTTTTTGAGACATTTTGCATCATATCTTTTAAAATAGAATTATTTTGTGACAACATACTGAACAACATTTGTGCAAAATATAAAGATCTTTAATATGATATCAAGAAAAATGTGCTGACTCATCAAATTAAGGGCTGAAAGGGGCCAACAGTTTTTATTCAATATCTCCTTCAAAGTCAATATTTTGTTATACATTACTGAAGCAGAAATGTTACGATCAACAATGTACAATTATATATTATGATTTTTATGTCGTATGGTACATAATTAGGGGCCAAAAGGGGCCAGAATACTAAATCTTTGACGCTTTATATCTCGAAAATAAGAAAAATTTTGATAAGTTTTATTGAACAAAAGATGTTCAAAATCATGTTCTGAACAATATGCAACCTTTCATTTTTCGCTAAACGTCCCCATTAGGGAGTTGAAAGCTTGGCCCTTAATATTTCTTTTGCAAATAACTCGAAAACGAAAAAGAATCCCTGAATAGTTGTTGAACAAAAAGTGTTCAAAATCATAAAAGCTTTAAGATGAAATCAAGAAAAAGGGGCTGGGCACTCAAATTAGGGGGCTGAGAGGGGCCAAAAGTCTTTAATTGATAACTCTTTATCAGTTAATATTTTGTAATACATTACTGAAGCAAAGATGTTTATCTCAACCATTTACAACTATATATTATGATTTTTAAGTCGTATGGTACATAATTAGGGGCCACAAGGGGCCAGAATGCTAAATTTGGACGCTTTATATCTCGATATTGAAAAATATTTTGATAAGTAATGTTGAACAAAAGATGTGCAAAATCATATTCTGAACAATATGCAACCTTTCATTTTTGGCTAAACGTCCCCGTTAGGGAGTTAAAGGGTTGGCCCCTAAATATTTCTTTTGCAAATAACTCGAAAACGAAAAAGTATCTCTGAATAGTTGTTGAACAAAAAGTGATCAAAGTCCTTAGCGCTTTAAGACGATATGAATAAAAAGAGTTGATTCCTAAAATTACGTGCCGTGACGGGCCAAAAGCCGATTTTTAAAAAAAATTCTTTAGTGTTCAATGTCTTTTAACAGATTATGGAAAAACATTATTTTAGAATGAAAATCTTAATCAAAATCTTATCTCATCTCATCAAGAATCGGACGGAAGACCCACTCGTTGCTCGCAACGAGATCGTATCTAGTTAAGGTCTTCCGTCTTCACGGAAGACCTTATAGTGATTCTATTGTTTCTTATTATTATTATTCTTTTTTTTTAGACAAAATTTTGTGCAGACGATTTCTCGTAAACTATTCGGTGTATTTCAGGAATTATAGGTCATTATATGAATTTTATATAAAAATCCGTTTGTTGGAAAATTTGCGACCAGTGCCAAGTTATGGGCAATTTCCTGATTTTTAAATGCAATTTTGTCTTCGAATGTTCTCGAAAACGGCTCAAGATATTAACTGGAGACTTATTAGAGATAATAGACCATGACTTATAGATGTGCAATTTTGCCTTCGTCAGTACTTCTTGTTGCTACAGGAAGTGAATTCAAATTGTGCACTTTTTCATTTTTTTTTTGTTTTTCAATATTTTTTTTTTTGATATAATTAATATTTTTTTTGATAAAATTAATGTTAATGAAGACCCTTCTGGAAAGGCCTAATATATAGTTTATTTTAGAATTGATCAATCCACACACTAGATATTCGCATTTAAAAATCTGAAGCGTGTCCAAGATGGCGGGGCGATAAGCAAGTCGGGTTCTAGAAGGTCAGCTGAGCGTTTAGATGAACGAAACTTATACCAAAAAGATTTATGAAATGTAAAGGATTCTTTGGATTGCCATATCGCAATTACGTTGCATTGAGTATAGTTTTAATATGAGGTTTCCTCAAACGTCTATTGAAATTGTTTTTGTTTGCGTCTCAAAGTAGAATACAACATGACTACAAGTGGAAATACGACGACTTCAACCTTTGGTTTTGCACCAAGGAAAACTTATCCTAAACCATGGTTATAAGAAATAGCTTTTCAAGAAACTTGCCTTCTTCATATTCACTGTGTTTTTGAATTTACTTGACTTCTATTTATTTTTCCACGCAGGCTTGTGTCATATTAAATGAATACAAAAGACAAAAATAAGAAAAGCATTTTTTAAAAAAGATTGTTTATTAAAGGTTATATAAATATTCTTGTAATAAATGCAAGTTATTGAACATAAATAGTATCAGATTCCTAGACCGTCGGAGGGCTAGTATTTTTTTTTTTTTAAGTGAAACATTCCAGTCTTTTCATGAATGTGTAACTCATCTCTGCTTTGGGGGTAAACAGGATACAAAATTCGTGGAAAATCTTACCGAATTCACTGCTTTAGTGTCAGTTGGCCGTATACGATATTATATTTGTGATAAAAATATTTTCTAACGCTCGAAATTCCGGTTATAAGAACATACATTTCTAATTTTCATTGAAGTTATCACATCCATTCAATAGATCAAACATTTCAAAGGAATATCGTTAAGAACTACTTGTGACGTTTGTACATGGAGTTGCATGGAATGAATAGTTGAATGCATATCGAAAAAAGGAAAGAAAACAGTATCATCTGTTCATCAATAATAGAATATCTACATGAATCCTAAAAATTACTGTTAAAACTCATGTAACAAATTTCGATGTGATCATCTTGAGCAAAGTTTGGCAAGCTAGCTCTCATTTTATAATTCAAAACTGAATTTAAAAAAAATGTAAAGTATGTTGGAATCAAAAAAGCAATCTCGCGATATTCGAATGTTAGATTTGAAGCGCCGGTTCCCAAAGTTGTAAAGGGTATCGCAATGGATTTTCACGCTGGTAACCCGGGTTCGATTCCCCGTGTTTCCGATTTCTAAAATCACTTTTTTCAGGTTGATTTTACGTTTTTTTCTGAATCGGACGGAAGACCTCTCGTTGCTCGCAACGAGTTTCTTTTCTAGTTATTATTGAGGTCTTCCGTCTTCAGCGGAAGACCTTATTGTTTTTCTTCGGTTTCTTTTTCACTTTTATTATTATTTTTTTTTCTTACCGATTTTGTGCACGCGATTTCTCGAAAACGGCCAAACAAAATCTTATGAAACTTTCAGGACTTATGGAATATTACTTGAACCTTATGTGTTTTTTTCCGTTTTGATGTCGTCACTTCCGGTCTAGAGATATCGTCGATTTTCTGATTTTTAAGGGTCATTTTGTCCACAGTTTTCCCGAAAAACGGCTCTAGATAGAAACTTCAAACTTTGAGGTTAGGTAGAGCTAAGTTTGGAAAGGTATATCAAATTTACCGGAAATGACGCACGTCGGCGCTCGCTATGGCCCGAAAATAGTCGTATCTTGAATTCCAAATTTTTTACACCTTTTCTACGATATTTTTTTACCTGAAAATATTTTGTTAAGACATATTGAACAAAAGAAGTGTAGAACTCCAAGACCTTTCAAATGATATCTCGACAAAAGGGCTAGCCCCTAAATTTAGGGGCCTGAAGGGGCCAAAAGTTTTTTCTTTATATCTCAAAATCTATAAAGAATTTTTAATGCATCAAAAAAGCAAAGTTGTTCAAAATGTCAAGCTTAATGTATTGGCGTCGTCAAAATTCGTCCGGCGATGTCTCTTCCGGCCAAACCGGAAGTAGTCGGAAAACGCGAATTTTAGCCGTTCTTGACACGTTTTTAGGTAACAGATGTCTCTGGGACAATAAAAAATTATTTCCCGTCCGTCGTCGTCACTTCCGGTCACACCGGAAGTAGTAAAAAATGGCTTATTTTTGCAATGATTAACATAGCTTTAGAGGATTCAAGCTATTTCTGGGCGTTATTTCTCACTTTTGTTAAAAATAAAATCTACTTCCGGTCAAACAGGACGGAAGACCTACTCGTTGCTTTGCAACGAGCTCGGCTCTAGTTATTTTTCTTCTTTCTGGGCACTTTTTTGTCCGCGAATGATCTCGTAAACTACACATCCAACTAAGGTGAAATGTTTTTAGGGTTAGTAGACATGTTATGTAGATTTGCCGAACGAAGGTCATTTTGCGCGCACGTAAACCGACCTTTTTTTATACTGAACACACCATTTATTTTGTGCATTTCGCCTTATAACAAGGTGTGGTGACCCTTTGATATGCTGAATCAACCCTTTATTATACTGAACACACCATTTATTTTGTGCATTTCACCTTATAACAATGTGTGGTGACACTTTGATTTACTGAACCAACCCTTTATTATACTTAACACACCATTTATTATGTACTGTTCACCTTATACCAAGATGTGGAGACCATTTAAGACAGGGAAGCGACAATTTAATGTAAGAATTGACCCTTTATTATATTGAACACTATATTTATTCCGTGCATTTCACTTGATAACAATGAGTGTTGATCCTTTGATATACTGAACCAACCCTTTATTATACTGAACACACCATTTATTACATACGTTTCACCCTATAACAAGAAGTGGTGACTTTTTAACAGAATAAACCGACTCTTTATTATATTGAAGACACCATTTGCTATGTACGTTTCACACTTTGACAATGAATGGTAACCATTTAATATATTGAATCTACCCTTTATTATATTAAACACACCATGTATCATATGCCTACCACCCTTTAATAAGGAACGGTGACCACTTCATATATTGAATCAACCCTTTATTATATTAAACGCACCATGTATCATGTGCCTCCCACCCTTTTAAAAGGAGTGGTGACCACTTAATATATTGAATCAACCCTTTATTATATTAAACACACTATATAATATGTACCTCCAACCCTTTAACAAGGAGTGGTGACCACGTAATATATTGAACCAACCCTTTAATATATTAAACACACTATATATTATTTGCCTTTCACCTTTAACAAGGTGTGGTGACCACTTAATATATTGAATCAATCCTTTATTATATTAAACACACTATATTATGTGCCTTTCACCTTTACCAAGGTGTGGTGACCACTTAATATATTGAATCAACCCTTTATTATATTAAACACACTATATATTATGTGCATTTCACCCTTTAACAAGTTGTGGTGACCACTAAATATATTGAATCAACCCTTTATTATATTAAACACACTATATATTATGTGCCTTTCACCCTTTAACAGGGTGTGGTGACCACTTAATATATTGAATCAACCCTTTATTATATTAAACACAGTATATATTATGTGCATTCGACCCTTTAACAAGGTGTGGTGACCACTAAATATATTGAGTCAACCCTTTATTATATTAAACACACTATATATTATGTGCCTTTCACCCTTTAACAGGGTGTGGTGACCACTTAATATATTGAATCAACCCTTTATTATATAGAAAACACCATGTAATATGATGTACCATATCTTAAGGCAGTCATGGCGTTCCATAAAAACATCTTTTTTTTAAGGAATTGATTCCCCGTGTTGAGCCTCTTTTTGCGTCAAAGGGAAGCAACTTGAACAATTTATCGTATCCAGTCGCTTCGGACAATACGTGTTTCCATTTTAGAATTTCTGATATATGAAGAAATTGCCTTAAACAATACCAGTATTACTTGTTTCTTGATATTTTAGAAAAATGCTTTTTAAAAGTTGTTGAATCGTGGCCTTTGTACATTTTGTTCTGAATCAATATGCCTAGCTGTTTCTTTTGTTTTGGTTGGTTGGTTAAAGGTACTTGGACACAGATATGAAGTTATTATTTTCTATATAATATTACGACTTTTTATATTTTTATAGCATTTCACACAAAAATTAATTAAAAATCTTATTTCGATTAAAAGATATTGAAATTTCAAATTTTTCTGCGGGTTTGATTGACATATCCTTGCACTCTCAAAAATTTAATTTTATTCTTAATCATTAGGAAAAGTGGCAATCTCGTTTTGTATAAATGAAAAATATAAATACTATAATCCAGAAAATTCAGAGAAGACACGTTCGAAAGCAAAACAAACACACAATATATTATCAGTCCGTGCAGTTGTTGTAAGCAGACTGTGACGATTGAACGCACCTGGTGAATTCTAAATATAAACAACAACAGAATTCGAGCCCTGTTTACAAAAGCTGTGTACATAACACGAGTATGCTCGATTTGCTAAACTCTGTACGCATCTCTTAGTTCGGAATGACGATACTTGTGAAAGTGTTTTGCTTTCTAACGTTTCTACCCTGAATAAAATTTTTTTTTCTTGATAAAAGTTTTAATATTTCTCATTAAAACACATCAAAATTTCCACTTTTCCTAAGGATTAAGAATAAAGTTAAAATTTGTAAAAGTGCAAGGATGTGTCAATCAAACCCGCCAAAAAATTTAAAGTTTGAATAACTTTTAAATGAAATAAGATTTTTAATTAATTTTTGTGTGAAATGCTATGATGATATATAATTTGGGATATTATACAGAAAAAATGAGAAAATATTAACTTCAAATCTGTGTCCAAGTACCTTTAATTTCTGTGATAAATTTGAAAATACACGTAAATTCATTCAAAGACATGAAACATTATAGTATATCTAATATAATATTGCGAATTTAATCGTGAATGATTGAATACACGTGCACACGATGATAGTAAATGAAGTTCACACACTAGGCAAATACTGCATCAGTACGCGTATGTGCGATTTTCTGTGCCATGCTCTGCCTAAAATTTATACTCTAAATTTTAATTATAAATATATTCCTTACTTCCTTAAAAATGCACCATGCCATTTTTTCTTCGCTATATGTCTACCAACTTATTATTTATCTGGTGTTAGATATGGCCTTACGTCTTCTGCTGTTTGAAAAAAAAAGTGTAGATCGGACTCGGCAATAATTTTTAAAGACAAATAAGTTTGATAGCTTACCAAAACCGCTGATAAATGTAAACTATTATTATCTAATATTGCATAAAGAAAAAAAGAATGTCTAACACAACGAGGTGCACCTACACCACGGCACCACGTGAATTCTATGAACAACAAAATGTTTTTTTTAAATATTTGTACAGAATGACTCTACCCCCTCCCCCGAAAATAAATAAGGAAATATCTAAGTTTATTTGTTTTCTCACAATGACCATCGTTTATTAGTAATAAAGTGGTGTACGTTTTAGAAATCTGACTCCAAATATCTAATCAAGATAAGTCTTTGCTAAATTAATAGGGGTACATCGCAAAAAGTCATTACTTTGAAAATCTGAAGTCAAACATATATATTTTCGCTTTACGGGGCACGGCTGCTATATGTAGCTTCAAAGTTTTCAAAGCAGTGTCAAGTTTCATCTTGCTAAAAGTTGGATAAGTCCCAATAAAATTGAGGAATTTCATATATATACATCATTGAGTCAACATAAACAGTTGAGGACCATTCTGGAACACACAAGCGATCTTCTAGTGAGTTAATAGTAAGTTACAGACAATATTATCACCAACATTCAACTTATAGACAATCTTATATTGACGATCGGCAATAACAGTATCTTTTAGTATTGTAACAGCAGTTAATCCATATGTTTTGTACAACCAAGTGGCTCATTTGAAAAAGATTTCGATAAGAAAACCCCCAGTTCATTTGTTAACTAACAATCTGGTATTATTTTCATATTTTTTTCTTCTATATTCGAAAAAAATTTTCACCACAACCTTTAAATCAAACTACACTGCTATCCGGTGCGCCTTAACGTCATCAACCGTTACGATTTTCCGGTGTATTTTGTTTACCACTTTCTGATTTCGAATGCTAGTGAAATTGCCAACTACAAACAAAATACATTTAAATTTTAAAAAGACGAGAAAAAAATATGGAATCGAAAAAGGAGATTGTTATCCAATCTTTTGTATTTAAAACTGTTTTTTAAATAATACTTATGTATTATCTAATTAAACCTTGCGTTCTTTTTAATAAGCACTTAACACGCATTCTTTGAAAGCACCAACAAATTAACTATATGACTTGGAAACGAAATGTCTAGGATTTTGATGAAATTTTCACCACAGATGTGTCTTTTTACAAATATTGCAAATATAGTGTCGGAATGTCCATACGTGCACTTGGTTGCCATGGAGACGATTCCATTGAATTACGCCATTTTTAGCATAAAACCGCCATTTGTCCAAATATTCTTAAACATATCTATATCTAGCCACCTGATATTGAATATAGAAATTGGAATCCCCTTCATCATCGTGCATACCACTAGTAGAAGTTTTCAGTTATTGTCATTCATATCTAAAATTTTACAATATGCTTCCTTATTATGTAGCAATGAAATTTAAAATTTTATCGACATTTGATTTTTAAATTTTCCAAAATATATCTTTATATAGATACAACTTACTAAGATAGGATAAAAATCCAAAAATCCCATATTTGTTGGTGCTTACAAAGAATGTGTGTTAAATATGATAATCATCCACAAAAAGATAAGCTAGGTGTGTCACTTACAATTCGAAAAAAACGCTTTGTCCACAGTTTTACCTGACAATCATCGTACATACGTGTAAAGGACATGGTAATGGTTCTAGAAATTGAGAAGTTAAGAAGTTCTAAAGATACGAAGAAACTTTACTGAGCTTCTATTCTTCAGAATAGAAACTTTACTTTGAGTGATTGAGCACTTCTAGAGATCGAAGTATAGTCCATCATGGTAAATCCTAACAAAAAAAAATACTTAAGTTAACTTTAGTAAATCAAAGTTTCAAAGTGATCACTCTAGTTAATCAAAGTTTTCATAGTGTCAAACTATAGTTAACTATATATCATAGTGTTAGGGCTACCGGCATCGTGACAATTTTGTCATTGTTAATATGATTATTTGAAATGCAGAAGCAATTAAAATAAAATTATCACCCGTTTATATGTATTTGCAACCACCTTTAATATGATCCATATATTTTATTTAATTATATTTTGAAATTAATGATCACCCTGTATTACTATTTCAAGTTTGAGACTTTGGTGTCCTTGTATCAATATAATATGTAAAATATTACAGGATGACGGTAAAAGTAAGAACCAACAAACAAGTTCAGGAATGTCAACAAAACAAGTTAAAGGACAAGGATCGTCTGAGGAAAATATGAAACTTATGGTTAAGTGGGACGATGGGAGAAAAGGAAATGAAATCGAAGAAAACAAACCATTATTTCTCTATGATAATGGACAAATTGGTAAAAAATCATTTTAAAAAAAACGATGCCTTAGAGAACTATATGGTCGTTTTTTTCTTTCTTTTTATTTGATGCAAGTTTGCAATTTTCTTTCCCAAAAGTTCATTTAATAAAGGGTTTATTGCGTTTGTGTATACACAATTCGATTACGTTATAAACGATTGATTGTATACTGTTTAACGTCCCTCTCCAGAATATTTCACTGATATGGAGACGTCACCATTGCCGGTGAAGGGCTGCAAATTTAGGCCTATGCTCGGCACTTACGGCCTTTGAGCAGGGAGGGATCTTTATCGTGCCACACCTGCTGTGACACGGGGCCTCGGTTTATACGGTCTCATCCGAAGGACCGCCCCATTTATTCGCCTTTTACGACAAGCAAGGGAGTACTGAGGACCTATTCTAACCCGGATCCCAACTGGGCACGTTATAAAAGAAAAATGTGGCTTAACAACAGATTTATCAAGACTTTATTTAAGTTTTGAATAACGATACGCTAAAAATGCAATTTTTAGAGATTAATATGCAACTGCTTGTAAACAGCTCAGCCAAAGAGAGATTGCACGTAAAAAGAAACCCAGCTCATCAATGTTTTTATGGGTTAATTGATGTTTTAAAAATATCTTAATTCTTATTAAAATATATTTTAAAAAATAGGTATTGAACACAACAGCAACTGTCAATATTGCTGTGAAGGAATAAAAGGCATACGGTGGCAGTGCGAAAATGAACATCACAGCCTCTGTACGCCTTGTTACATGTCTGATAAAGGTGATATTACCAGCAAATATTTCCGAATGATCGATCCTTTAAAGAGGTATGTAAACTGATAAATTGTTGATTATATTGCTTATAATTCTTTCCAACCTTTTTAACTTCTTATTGTCGTTGAAAAGATTTTCTATTAAATTATTCAATTTGCAAAATATCTTGATTAGGAAAAAGTGAGATTTTTTTTTTTCATTTTACATAAGTTGCTGTTCGCGTAAAAGTAATCTGTTTCAAAGAATGAAAATTGATATACAAAATGAATTGTTTTGATCTATATAAGATACATTTTTATTATTATTTTGCAATTCATACGTTGATTTTCAAGTATGTTAATTACGTGAAATTAATTAAGTTATGTAAATTCATTGGAACTATAATGGAGAGAGTCGGCTCTCTTGGTCTGTGAAATTGTCATTTTTTTCCAATGTTGTTTTTTTTTCCCCTTTTTCCCCTTTTTACTTTGTCTCACGCATGCTTAATTAATAATTGTAAATATTTTATGTAATATCCTCTCTATACTGTTTTGTACAGTTTATGAGAATTGAGTATTGTCTTGTCTTGTCCATCTAATGTTAATTAAAATTTGATCAATTTGTAGAAATCAAAATGGAACCCTACGTTCACCTGTTGTATTGAGGATCTGTGATGTGTATGATTTAAAAAATCTATGTCAGTTGTGTAGAGATTGGGAGGGCAGACTGATTATTAAAAATATCTAGTCAGGATCATGATAATTTTTGGTGTCTGTGACGGGCACCTGTATCAAAGAAGTCTTTTTGCGGAAAACATTATTTGTATCTTCTCTATCAAGAAAATTTGTGAAATGATTCTAAGACAATATTTTTTAAAAAGCTAAAACATTACGCATTTTTGCTATTATTATGCTATTATTGTGAAACAAAATTCAAAATATCAAGTGTCTAGCAACAGGCAAAAATTAATTATCGATTACATTTATTTAAAAAAAAAGAAAACGATAATTTAAAAATCCTAAAATATCCTCCGGTTTTCCAAAATCAGAAACAAAATTAACAATATGAAATTTATCCTAGAAAAGAAATAAAATTATTCTAGATTATATTAAAGCATTCTCACCTTGATTCTTTTGACATTGATTTTTTTATTCATTTAATAATTAAATAAAGTTGATAATTGTGTATAAATATTAGAGATTTTACAAAGAAAAACAAATCAAATTTATATGCCATTTAATTTAATTTTCAAATGATATTGATTAATATTGTTTCTTCAATATCTGATTCAGTGATGATGAGAGAACAACACAGTAAAGATGTGAATGATTTTGTTCAAAATATTATTATACAAATATGGACTCAATGTAGGTCAATATGCATTTATAATGACCCAGGATGACAGATATTGACCTAAGATACATTTAGTATATCGACCGCGGGCGCTAGCCCGCGGTCGATATACTTCATGTATCTGAGGTCAATATCTGTCATCCTGGGTCATTATAAATGCATATTGACCGTGCATTGAGTCCATATTTATTATATTATATAAATAATAATTTCCCAAATTTATTAATGCAATGTATATCATCCTATTATTTACAGAGATAGTATTAACCATAAATAAGTTGAATGTAAATGTTTCAGAATTTATTGAATATTACTCAGAGGAAATTGTTTCGGCATAAATTTCCCATATCATAATAATGACGCAAGATATCTATCTCCGAATAACATAGAGCACCCCCTCCCCCAGATTGAGAATCGCTCTCGTTTACACTTGCAGACGAAATGCACTGACAAAATATAAATACCTATGTCTTCTAAGAATAGATACAATCTTACATGGCATGCTTGTCTATATTTTCTTTAGTCTCCGTAATCGCGTAAACATGCAGCGTCAAAACTCAGTCAAAACTCAGTGGAAAGGTCGAACTCAACCATGAAATGGTATGTGCTAATTATTCCCGAAAAATATTCACAAATATCCTAGTAATTGGTTTGTATTATCAGTCTCAGAGTTCTTCACTATATGTTTTAAATTTTCCTCACCTTAATTCAACTTGCGAACTTCCATGTTTGTCGAAAGCGAAAGTGAAAACGAGGCAGCTCGTGCGAGTCATTATTCGCTTTCAGCGGTCGTTATTAAAAAATAAGTACTTCGTATTGACCAATCAGATTACCGGATTTCACAAAGTTATATAATATAAAAGAATAATTACTAATTCAAAAGTAATAAAAATAAGCAAGTGAAAGAATAATGCTGAGTTAACACAAAAAGGTGACTAAAGAAAACATAAGGGTCACTGAAAGACGATGAAAAGGACACTTTAAATTGCTGAAAAGGTCACTGAAAGATAACGTAAATGTGGCCGCTGAAAGGTGACTGAAAGATACCTGAAATATGGCTGAAAGGTAACTGAAAGGTCAGTAAATTGTACCTGCCATTCAGTGACTAAATGGTCACTGAAAAGGTCACTGAAAGCCACCTTTCAGTTCTATCTGAAATATTAGTTTCACTAAAGGGTCTTGTTTCTTCTTGTCAATGTTGATTAGTTATGAATACATGTAATTCTCAAAATCAACAATAACTTTAAACAATGTTTGCATACAAATTCATGCATTTTTTGTCAGTGAAATGAAATTCTATTCAACCCCCTTTTCCTTAACCTATAACCTCATATACCTGCTTCACTTCTTCCGTAACGAAATTGGACATCCAAAAAATGATAAATACATCAGCAGTAGAAATTTCTTTCAGCTCTTTTTTCTGGGGAAAAATGTGGGATATATAATTATGTACAATACCGGTATGCTTTAAAACTTTATACTTTTTTACACGTATCCGCGTGATTTTACTACGCCCAATTACTCCCCCCCCCCCCCACTTCCGCAAAAAAAAAAATGGCGTATAAAATGTTCGGATTTATATTGAAACCGAGAGACGTTTGTATAAATGTATTATTAATGCAGTGCACAGAGATTTCATATGAGCAACATGTATATTCAAAATGAATAAGATATATATATATATATATATATATATATATATATATATATATATATATATATATATATATATATATATATATATATATATATATATATATATATATATATATTGACTTTTTCATTTCCGACAGTTTTTACATTTTAAAAGATTTCATGTCAGTATTTTTTCGACAATGAAAAAAAAATCATAATTCTGTCATAACAATCCTTGAAGTAAAATATTTTAAACATCAAAATAAAAGGCTTTGCTTAGCTGTCAAAGAAACTCAATTGATTTTACCCTGGAGCAGATGTAGGTCTTGTGAACTTTCGCTTAATTCGAAAAAAAAATGTGATTTGAAATAAATAATATTATATAATATATACAATACCCTGTAAAAATCTATTTCCATCTTTGTTATATATGTTAACTTTAAAGTACCATCAACGTATCTTTCAAAAAATCCAGAAATGTGGGGGGAAAATTAATAAATAATGTTGGAAATAAAAATAAAAATGTCGCATTCCGAAAAAATAACAAAATTGTCAGAAAATGCAATGCAGAATTCAGGAAATGAAATGAAGAGATCTAAAAGATATAATAATTAGACTTTGAATAGGTAAGAAACAGTATTAACTTATAAAAACACAGGGGACATAGTACTGTAGGTTTTCTCAAAGGAGACAATTATAGTCCAACCCCCACTGCCCAATACTATTATTTTTACAATAACGGGTGTAGGGTAGTACACCGTGATATAAGCCCCTGTCACAGTGACCCTCCATTTATTGACAACAATATTAAACGTAAAGATTGACATATTTTTTTATTAGTACTAGAAAGAAATATATTTTGAAAGATGTAATTTTTGCGAGTGGAAGTCGGACCTTTATCATGTTTATTGGAAAGAGAATGTTACTAAACGATCCGTGTTGGACTTACAAACTTTCATCTGTTCATTGCATACTGATTAATCTGCCAGTAAACAGGCGGTGAAGGTAAATGTATGTACATTTGTATTCTTAATATTTTTTAAAATGATTATGTTGACACTTGACACCAGTGTATTTAAACGACAAATTAAGTATGTTCCATCTTCCCGAGAGGAAACTCGATCAATAAATCTATACATTTCTTTAATTATGTATTAATTTCTTACTTATTGTTTACTACATTCTCTCGGAGGAAACACTAGCTATTAATACGACATTATACCCTCAATTAATCTTATAACAAAAGTTTTTCAATTAATATCGAATGGACACAAGAATAGAATTTGTATTATAGGCCGAGGGCGGACCTTATTTTCTATAGAGCCAGGCGGACCTAATATGTTAATGTATTACATGTAGGTCCAGAAAATAATCTTGTTTAGTATCATCAGGAATTGGGTCTAGTTTACATTCATTCTGGTAAAGTCATTCAGTTTGTTACCCTTAGGGCGGAATGACTTCAATCTGTGCATCCAGAACTTTTGTTTGCTTTTTCTCTGAGCGTCTGTCCATCTTGGGTTATGGTCAATCACCAATACTGTCATGTCCTCCCATTTGTGACACTCAAGGTTGAAATGTTCCCCAAAGAGTTCATTGAGTTTTTTGGTCCTCATGGTCGAACGGTGGTTATTGACTCTCCTGCGGAGATATCATGTTTCACCAATATACTGTTTGGAGCAAACTTTGCAAATGATGAGATAATGCAGTTGTCAGTATGACAGGACAAATTCCCTAGTATTTTGTAGCTGCGGCCGTAACAGGGCTGTTAAAACTGTCTGTGTCAGTGCTGTGCTTACAAAGAAGACATTTTCTGTCGGAGCAAGTTTTAGAGCCCCCCGTTAGGTAATGGGTTGTCCAGTCTAGTTCTAACTACCATGTCCTTTAGGTTCCTTGGGTGTCTGTTTGCAGCTAATGGGGGTTCCTTAAAGACCTCTGTCATTCGTTTTATTGAATGGAGAATTGGTAGCTTCTTTTGATTGATTGATTGTATACTGTTTAACGTCCCTCTCCAGAATATTTCACTGATAGAGTGATGGAGACGTGACCATTGCCGGTGAAGGGCTGCAAATTTAGGCCTATGCTCACCGCTTACGGCCTTTGAGCAGGGAGGGATCTTTATCGTGCCACACCTGCTGTGACACGGGGCCTCGGTTTATACGGTCTCATCCGAAGGACCGCCCCATTTAGTCGCCTTTTACGACAAGCAACGGGTTACTGAGGACCTATTCTAACCCGGATCCCCACGGGGCGGTAGGTTCTTTTGAAGGATACCGCTAAGGTTCTTAAGCACAGGATGGTATGTGGTTACCAGAGAGACCCTGCCGATATTGTCTTTTTCCTTGTAGCGTAAAAAGGTTTTGCCTGTCATTTCCCGCCATCTCATCAATAGCTGTTTGTACGGTGCGGACATTGTAGCCTCTTTTGCATAAGAGGGACTTAAGATGACCCCTTTGCTCCTGATATAAGGCAGGGGACGAACAGATGCGCCGAACAGATGCGTCGAATTCTGGTGGCTAGACCCTTAGGCACTCCCTTAAAAGTGTGTTGGGGATGACAGCTAGTGGGCATAAGATATATATGGGAGTCTGTGGGTTTGGTGTGGAGACTGAATTCGATTTCACCATCAGTCAGGGTAGATGTAGTATCTAGGAATTACGTTTTTCGAATAAGATACGTCTACTATGAATTTGATCGACTGATGAGAGGTGTTGGCAAACGTAATGGCTGCCTCGAGGCTCTCCCGAAAGAGTTGTCTTTGGGCCACCGCCATGTAAGTCTCTTTATCCAGTACTACAACTGTAGAGCCTTTGTCTGCTTTCTTGATTACCATGTCATCCCGATTTTTTAATGATTGTAAGGCAGATCTCTCTTCCTAACTCAAAATGTCGGTAGTCTTGACTGGCATTGAAAGAAGCTTCTCTATGTCTGACTAAACGGCGTGAATATACGACTCAAGCGCGCCGCACTTGCCCGGTGCAGGTTCCCAGACACTCTTGGGCGTATACAGCTTGTGTTCCTCTAGATCGTGTTAATCTGGCTTGGAAGATGAAATGAAAATACCATCTCTCTCTTTTTAAATATATATATATATATATATATATATATATATATATATATATATATATATATATATATATATATATATATATATATATATATATATATATATATATATATATATATATATATATTGTGTTCATATATAAAGATGAATTTAAGAACAAAATGATTTTTGGCAGTGAAAAATTAAAATATTTCACAAGGACTTGCTCCCGGAGTGTGATAATTATTTATTTAAAAAAAATCATATACAACAATAATGAAACATGTCCTGTTTTTTATAACTGTAAATGATTTTTATGCGCCAGGATTGATAGATCCGGGACGTATTTTTTTGTACTGTCTGTCTGTTTGTCGGCAAAATTTAACCTTCGCCATAACATTTGAACCATGAAAGATAGACTTCATCTTTGGTATGCATACTCCATTAATTAAGATCTTTGAAATGACATCAAGGTCAATGGCCTTGTGACCTTGGCTGTGACCTATATGCTACAAATAGCTTTTATCTGTAAACTTTAACCTTAGCAATAACTTTTAAACCATGAAAGATAAGACTTCGTATTTGATATGCCTACTTCAATAATTTAGTTTTTTCACATGACATTAAGGTTAATGACCTTGTGACTTTGACTGTGATCTGTATGCTAAAAATAATATTTCCGTACTTTTGCCATAACTTTTGAACCATAAAAGATCGAAACTGCATATTTAGTATGTATACTCCACTAATTTATCTCTTTCAAATGACACTTAGGTCAATGACCTTGTGACCTTTATTTTATTTTTAATTTTATGCTTAAAAATATTTTTTGTACCTTTGCCATAACTTTCGAACCACAAGAGATAGAGACTTAATATTTGGTATCCATACTTTACTAATCAAGGTCTTTCAAAGGACACCAAGGTTAAGGACCCTGACTGTGACATATATGCTAAAATTGCCCTTTTTAAAGAATTTAGTTGCCTCCGGGCGCATAGTGTATTACAAACACATATTGCTTTTAAATAGATAATAAATAAGACACCGGGAGCGAGCCCCTGAGGCTATTAGCTAATTTTGTTCTTAGCTCCCGAGTTTATGCATGTTGACAAAAATGTTTTACAGAAATAAGAATCAAGACAAAATTATGAGTTGAAATAGATTTTGCGTAGAAAAACATAAAATCTAATAAAAAGTTAGTTCAAAGATTCGATATAAGATGCGTAAATTTTATGGAGGTTTATTCATGAAGTCACCATTAAGGTCAGCTTAAAGGTGACTTAATAAAGTTTGGACATTAAGCACCTGTAAGTTGTAGCTTAATGGTTGCTTTTTTAAGCCACCATTAAGTCATCATTAGGTTACAATTAAGAGATTGATTAAATGTTGTCTTTCGTCCTGTGAATGCAAGCTCTATAGAAGTATACAAATATTAAAAGAAATAGTAAAAGGAATTACACATTCTGTTTTGTAACACAATATATTAATTTAATATTGAATTTAAAATGATGCGTAAAGTTTTGTTTTCCTTTTTGTAGAAATTTCAATTAATACACTGATACCTTTTTTTTTATACTGACGTAGTAAGCTCCTCAGGTTTATAAAATTAGCAGTTAAGAAATCAAAAATACTCATCAAAGTATCTCTGAATCCACAAAGTTATGTAAATTTATCCACAGTATTTCTTTAAAGTTAAACATTAACGTTAATCATATTATATAGGGAAAATTGTCAAATCTCCAATATTTTTTGCAGAAAGGCGAACTGGAATATCAGCAACGCATTTTCTTATTGCAAATTGATCAACAAATATATTTTAGGTTAAAAAACGATTGGTATCCAGTCATTCAGAGAAATTGTCATGACCTTTATAGTTATTTAGTATTTTTTGTCTTTTATTTCCGTCATGTTTTCTATAATACATAGTGTAAATGGCTTTCGCTATCATTGCAAAACACCACAAAACACATCTTATTTCATATTATGCTAATAAGCTTTGGTATTTAAGGCTGGATTCAAGCAAATCTTATTTCTCTAAAACTATATCATTTTCCCACTTTTATAGGGTACAATTGTCACCTTCTTATTAAACCATTTCTAAGACTTCCAAAAACCTTGAATCATATAAAGATGAATAAAATGAAAATTGTTGTATGAAGAAGAAAAAATTTCAAGCTTCATTTTGTTGCATTTCAAATTAAATATTGATTTTTGGAGTTATCCTTCCTAGCTGAGTATCGGATATCCTTCATTCAAACATGTATGCAAATGTTATAAACACGTTGATTCGGCGAAAACCAACGGACTATCAATTATCAAATGCAATTTTGAAATAATTTCCATTTTTATTGTGGTTTTGAAAGAAATGGATCATAAATACATGTTGATGTAGAAATTAGAATATCTAGACTACTCTGAAATGTAGGGAGTACAAACTATCAATGAACTCAATGAAAGAATATTTCGCTCGGAAAATTCTAATTTCATTTGCATTGTTGGGATCTGGTAATATTTTAATTATTTTCTTTCTTCTTCATTCATTAGAGTCTCTAAGGGCGTCATTATTTCACCCTAGTCAAAATAAACTGCTTTCCGGTGCACAGTAACGTCATCAAATATTGTTTTATAATAAGCCACTTTCCCATTTCGAATGCTCAGGAAACAGCCATAAATTAAGTAAATGCCTTGAAATTTTCAAAATGACGACATACCGGTAATAGATAGTGGATTAAAAAATACTCTTTACTCCAATCTTATCTAGTTAATACTTTTATTTTGAAATAATAATTGTCTATTTTTTAATGAGACCCTGGTTTTTTGACCGTGCGCCGTAAGACCGTACCATGTGCACATTCGAGCAAAATAAAATCTATTTTTTGTCTAGATTTTTATCAAAACAATAAAGATACACTAAAATATGACAAATTAACAATTGCTGAAAATTTTGATTTAGTGCGCCCATTATTGTCCGAGAAATAAACTTTGTTTACAATTTTACTGGACGACCCTACTTAATTCGTTTTTTTTGTTTTTGTTTTTGTTTTTTTTTTTTTTTGTTTTTGTTTTGTTTTGTTTTATTTTTGCAATTAAGGCAGGTCCACACTATTACGGATCCGGTTTTAAGTTTACACACAAATATAAAATTTTGATTATTGTTTCTCTATTGAAATAAAATCTTTTTGGATTATTGAAAATAATTCAGCAAGTATATATTTGTTTATTATAGTGTCATTGTCCAAACAAAGCATTTAATGTACATTATTAATAGGAATAACCACTTTGCACTCTGTCCATAGGATCTATATGTAATTTAGTACATACAAAGACAGAGAATTCTTAATTGCCTTTATGGACCTAAAGCTTTTAAATTTTTTTTAATCAAAGTAACTTTAGATCAATTTTATTTTTAATTTTAAGCCTATATCATGTTGATTGAAAAAATAGATATTCTAAAAATGGGAGTAAAGGTGTTCAAAAGGCTGTTTTGTGGAATTTATCTGGTCAACCAAAATAAAGTATGTGTTTTTGCTGACCTAAGATATAATTCTAAATAACTGTAAAGAAAAAATAGCATGTAAACATAAAAGATTTTGAGAAATATTTAAGAAAAAAATATTTTGTGATTTTTTTCTGAAAGATGTGGACAGAATCAACATCCATTTTTTAGTGTTTTCCAATAGAAATTTCAAATTTTCTCTTGACAAATGAATATTTTTGATTTTCATAAGTTTTAACATTAATTTTATGTGATTTGGTACATAGCTAAATAAAATATGATGTCACATTTCTTGATGTTGAATTTTGGCTGTTGAATTTTTAGAGGTATGTACTCCAAGACTTGTTGCATGAAAATTAACCTGCAAAGATATGTTTTTTTTATGGGTGTTTTAATTAGATTATGACTTATTCAAGATATTCAAATCAAAAAATAAACAGTTTGACAGAAAATTCTGAAAGTACAGACCTACCTTAAAGTTTAACATAAAAAAATGGGAGAAAGAGCCATAGTAGTCAGATAAGCTTTGTGGCACATATATTTCTACCCAAGGTTGTTTAGCATTATTTGGTGGCCATAGAAGTTTTTTGTGAAAAAAAAATGCACAAAAATTGTATTGTTTTTCTACCTTTTCTCTGTACCTTTAAAGCGAGGAATTGCCACGATCAAGATCAGATGTTGGATCAGACAACAAAATACAAGCTTTTGGACTATTTATAGATGCAGAAGTGTCTGAAATTGGAAAAGGTAAGCATTTGATAACGATTTCTTGCATCAAATTAAGATTAATTAGTATGTATCTTAACATTTTTAAAATTATTTTTTACCAGACCTAAGATTCGGGAAAATTTCAGAAATATCAAATTATGAGATCAATTCATGTCGAAGCAAAGTTCGCGTACAATGGAACGATGGATTTGTTGAGAAAAAGATTTGCAACATAACAGAACTCATGTTGAATGGTGATTCGCATCGTTTCACATATTTTCCGACACATCTACCAAAAGTCCAAGGAGGTATTTATACAATATCTTTTGCGCATGTAATATCTGTTGCATTCTTTCTTATATTTGAACTTTTATATTCCTTTGATATTTTCATACTATCTGTCAACAACGCTTTTGCGAATTCTAAAAGTCCAGAATCTCAAATCTAAATATAATACGAAAGCTTTTATCTCACTGATGGATGTTTAAGAAAGTATGATAACGGTCCATCACAAGAGTAATGCCAATTTTTTTTTTTTTTAAATAAAATGATATTTGGCATGCACATACAGAATGAAGAACACAGAATTGTTATAAGTATTCAATATATCAAACCTGTTTCAAAAAAAATTTCAAACTAAGCAACAATTCAAAGAGCCTTGTTCACTTTGTGCACGAAATGACTGTATAAATATACCAATTTATTCCCTAACACTTCATGTTCAATATTTAAAATAAAATTAAAGTAGTGACTGGCTACTTTCATTTCCTATGAAATTTGTTTCTCATAAAAATCGAGCTCTAAATTAAAACAAAGGCGTTATGAAATTTCAATATTTTTGATTTTATGGTAAACTCGTATGTTTGATTACTTTAAGAGAAGAAAAATAAAATGAGCACACCATCTGATCGAAAAAAAAATATGTCTAGTAATCCTCAGAAACCTTTACATGTTGCTTATTTTAGATTAGTGGTTACTCTCTATATTAATTATTGAAAAATGACTTTAAAATGTTCTGTATCTGTAGACTTTTGAGCTTTTTTGATCAAAATTTGTCCGTTGTCTGTCGTCGTTGTCGTTGTAAACTTTTCACATTTTCATCTTCTTCTCAAGAACCACTGGGTCAATTCCAACCAAACGTGCTACAAAGTATACTTGGGTAAAGGGGATTCAAGTTTGCTCAAATAAAAGGCCACACCCTTTTCCAACGCAGCACAGTTAAGGTAACAAAAAGGAGGCGGGACCTAATTTGTACGGGAAAACTTAACTATGACATCATATACAAAATACGTCATAGAACATTTCTTTAAAATACCACAAAATTGGCTAATTCAGCCAGTAAGAAATTATCAAACTACATAAAGCGTGATGTTTTGTCCTTAGTTAAATCCCACAAAACAAGTTATTAACAAGTCACAGATCGTTATTTCCATTGTGCAACTTAACTGTGCTGCGAAGGGGAGATAATTATGAATAAGAGAAAAATTAATGGCATTTTTGAAAAAAAAAAAAGTGTTCTTCTTAAGAACCACTTGACTAGGAAAGATGAAACTCATTCGGAATCATCCTTAGGTACTGTAAATTCAATTTCGTTCAAATCATAACCCCCGTGGCTAGGGTAAGACCAAAAAGGACGACCAAAATTTTACATAAGAAAATTTAGGAAATATCTTTAAAAATCTTCATCTCAAGAACCATTGAGACAAAAAAGATGTGGGGCCAAAATGGCCGACCAATTGCAAAGTTTTACATAGAAATAATAGGGAAACCTTTTAAAATCTTCTTTTCAAGTACTTCAAAGGCATAATTAGTAATATTGATATGGAATATCATCCTCAGGTAGTATAGATTCTAGTTCGTTCAAATCATCATTCCCTGTGGTGTTAAAATTAAAGCCACCCCCAGTATGATATTTACACATTTTGTGAAGTCATTAAACATTGACTAGCCAAAAAATGATGTCATTTCTATAGACATGCAACCATCAAAGGTCTAAATGATATTCAGTGCATAAATGCATAACCTCGAAATGATGACTTTAAAAGAGACTGCTTATTGAGATATATAAACTCCATTTCAATTTGATGAATATATATTGCTACTTAAATCAAGGAAGTTGACAATGAAAAAAAATATTTTTTTACGTTAATAACCTCAACTTAAGAAAAAAAGAAAAAAAGGGGGAAAATTTATTACATGTAGATGTGTCAATTTCAGAAGATAATGGAATTTTTTTTGTAAATACACCATTAAACACAAAAGAGATAAAAGCAATTTATTTTCAATATCTTTTTTAATGAATTTTATTTCTCCCAACTCATTCTTGATAAAGTCAAGCTGTCAGAATATTATGTATGTACATTCTGTAATATTGAAACAGAGAAAATAATTCACTTATTTTATGATTGTTTATATGAATTTTGGGGAAAAAAATAATTAAATGGTATAATGCCTTTGAAAAAGATTATAAGATATCCAAAAAACTGTTTTAATTGGTAATGTTGAAGGAAGATACAAACAATTTTCTTTTATTAGTTGTAAAAAAGTTTATTTTCTATTCAACATCAAAATATAGTGAGTCATTATTTATTGATGTATTAAGTTTATATAAATATTACAGAAAGATGGAAAATTATTGTAATTTTTTTTTCAATTTAAAAACAAAATACTCCGTAAATGGCCCCTGTGTGATGTCTACAATTATATTGTTTTTTCATATCAACACATCTTGGTACATCTGTTTTGTTTTTGGATGGATCATATGATGAACTCTCAAATCTTTATGTATATCAAAATGTATATTAATTATTAAAGGTTACAAAGTGAACTGTGTGAGTGGGTGAAAATTGTTTGGTCTGTGTTTGTATACAATTTTATGCATATGGAAAAAAGATTGCAAAAAAGCATTTAAAAAGAAATAATTAAATTACAATGACTTTGCAAAAGTAATTATTTAAATTATAAATTATAAATTACCTTTTTATTTTTTTTTAGTAAATTGTGAATATCCTTCTAAATGAATATACAGAACTACATTCATTTGTATATAACCTCACCTCGGCACAAACAATACAATAAATGATATGTATTTTTGTGGTTTAAATTTTAACTTTTATGTACAAAACATTGAAGAAATATTCGAGATCAGATTGATGCAGTTTCTTCCACGCAAAACTTACATGTGTACAAATCACATGGTCTATAATGTTTGATTAAAAGGGGGTATCTTTTTACAGTTAAATTAGATGCAGCTGTATTACCCTTCATATTGAACATTTCTGGACCTGAATATTTTAAATTACCATTTTGGTTGAACAATTTTCTTCCTTGAGACCTAGACAATAAGTTGCCCGAGTGGCGCAGTGTTTGGAGCCTCTACTCTAGAGTTGCGAAGTAAGGAGTTGATCCTTACGCTGCAGGTTCGAATCCCACTGTGGGACGTGTTAACCGGTCCTTAGGATGAGACTGTATAAACCGAGGTTCCGTGTCGCAGTAGGTGTTGGCGCAAAATAAGATCACTCACTGCTCAATGGCCCTGAGTGCCGAGTTAAGGCTCTCCAACGGCAAGTGGTGACGTCTCCATATGAGTGAAACATTCTCGAGAGGGACGTTCAACAATATATCATCAATCAATCACCCTTATTAATACGGACTAGAGGAGTTCACTTGTTTTAATTGTAATTAATAGATGTGATTCGGAAGGGTAATTATTTCTTCCAACAAGAGAGGACTTAATTACGACATGCATGCACATTCTTGTTTCTTTATTAATGATCAAGTCATCCGCGTGGCGCTGTGGTTAAATATTTTCCAAATGCGTTTATTCTTTGAAAATTCTCAACTAAGTGAGGGAATATATCTCTTCCAAATCCGTGAAATTCATTCCCTGTGCCATGGGTCTTGGAGATAGATTAAGACAGTACTGTTTCTGTATTGTAGTGAAAATGCTCCATTTCTTTGGAAATCATTTCTGCTTTTTGACATTCAAAAGCAAACATATTAAATGTTTAGATAGGCAAGGATATTTTTACCACACGTTTAAACATCTAGATCATTTTTCAAGTGTCCTGGTCCTTGCTAGGGCACTATAAATCTGTATTCTACTGGGGTCTTTATTTCCCTTTGTAATTAGCTTTTACTAAAGTCTGTGATCTCCTTAAATAACGTATTTGAAAAGTTACTGGAATAAGAGGATTACGCGAAATAACGTATTAAATGTTCTTTAAGGACCAAGCAATGCAATTGTGAAAAATAAAATATTGGGGTTAAAATATTCTGGAAAACAAATAGTTTATTAAGAGTCTGAATGGTGAAGGTAATAAACGGGGTACGCTTAATTTATAGGCTAATTTTATTTACAATATATTAGAATAATTAGTTTTTGGGTCTTCATCATCCTACGCATCATATTTTTCTTGTTTTTGATTAACTACAGTGTAAGCTTCATCTACCTGTTTGTTTTATAAAAGTTGTAAAACTCTCAAGTGACCGTTGAGTCCGTTGGGCCATTCTTTTTCTTTTCTTCTCTATTTTTAAAGCAAATTTTGATCATTCTAATGTTTAACCTATAGAAATGATTTCCATATCCTAAGGTATTATTTTTATGACAATTATATCTAAAAGAAAAAAATCAAAATAGGAAGGTTTCTTAAGTAAGAAAAAAAATGAGAAAGACAGAACGTTGTACAGTGTTGCCGATGTAGGTCAATCAAAGAAACTGATTTGGTTCTTTCGAGATACAAATATATATTAGCATGTAAAATGTAAAATTTTCATTCTTTTTATTCCTTCTAATAATAATTTTTCTTTCAGATATGCATGGGTATATTCAGATACGTGGTAATAATCAGGAGGTATTTGGATTTTTTGTAACTATGAAATCAATTTATATAGATTAAATATTCAGAAATCTTTGATATACGTATATGCGTGCAAGGTTCACTGTTATATAAATAAAGGATATCTATGTTGTTTGATTTTATATTGGCTTTATCCAACGAGTTGAAATGGTTTATATATTTGCGAGGCTTGCCGAGCGAATATACACCATTTCAACGAGTTGAATACAGCCAATATCAAATCACACAATTATAGATGTTCTATTTATCTCATACAACTTTCGTTTTAACGAAACTTTTAGACTTTCCCTGCGCAACTACATGAATGATTGCCAATTCAAATTGACGATGTATAACTTGATGACGTAGGATCGTTGATGTTGACATTGCTTGAGAGAAAGTGAATCTGTTCAAAATTTAGAATTTTTCTATCTGCGTCCTTGAAAACATCATGTGACAATTGCTGGAGCTTTACATCAAATGACATTCTGACTAAAAGTTGTAAGGAACATGGGGATCGTGAAAATCAACTCTTCTTACGATGGCAGTACCAAACGTGTTAGGCAAGGCTAGGGGCCTAGCCCTAGTTGTCTAGATTCATTGCTGATCCATGGTAAGTTACACCTGCATTACTAGGTAGACATACGTAGTATAATATAAGAAAGCATTGCGAAGATGTCAAAGGATTCTTATAACAAATACTTAACTGGTAGGCTTTACTTTATCCGAAAACGATTTAAAGGGGGGGGGGACATCTGTCTCAAAGTAGAAAATACAGGCTCCTTGAAATATACCACTCTTTTTCTTGCTAATAACGATATTATTGCCCTTTATCATTCGCTTTTTAAGGGCAACAATTTTCACATATAAAAGTTTCAATAAAATAAAATCTTGAAGCGAGTGATCGTGTCAAAATCGGAAGTGCTATTGATAAAGCATACGTGTATCTAACGGCCTGTATCACCACCATGTATGAGATAAATCACAATCAAAGTTCTTGAGATGTAGCAATTTTAGGTTTTAATATAGTGTATGTAATAGAAAATATTAAATTCGTGCTTGACATACATGTACATCTGAGGTGATGTCTCATTTGGGAAAGGTTATTTCAATGCTACAGAAAAAAGGCATGCGCAATGGGTGAACAGTCCGGACTAAGTGCAAACCAAAGGTATCTGGTGATATTCTGCTGTTAGAGATAATCTTAAACAATGAATAGACCTATGACATCTGACATTTCATCTTGAAAATTGAAAAGGTGGCAATAACGTCGTGTATACGACGATATATATGTACAAAGGTTTTGTTCCGGTAGTACTATTCTCTGTCACATCAACAAAAGCATGACGTCAGGCTTCTGAGTGGAATTTGTGAAATGGAATCCTGATTGTCTGAACACTCACTTCAAAGACAGCATATTACTTTTAAGTTGAGATCTTATCGGTATTAATTTAATGTAACCAGACAAATGATCAAGCCAACAGTACGGATACATCTGTCCTAAGCCTGAGTTGTATATGTTTGTTCCGCTTGGTCTATCTTGAACAGACCCAGTTTTTGACAATAATTTACTGAAAACAGACAGGATTTTATTCATTTACTTGGCCACGGTGACCTGTCTTGTGCCAAGGGTGCCAAGGGCGCGTACCCTCTCATCCTGTTTTAGAGGACACATGGTCTCTGTTTGATAGTTGATTTAACAACTTATAATCTTATGCTTTCTCTTTAAATCTTTCTAAAGAGATGCTATGTACCTTCCAACTTTCAGGCAAGCAGATTTTTCAAATAACATCAGAGGCATCCTTTGCAGATAGTGAGAGTGTGTTTGGTGATGAAAATCCTTGTTAAGAAACTGTACAGCATAGTTTTTATCGCTTTGTATATATCACAGACAAATTGTCCTATACGTTTTCAACGGTATACGTCCACTTTTAACCGAATTTAATCAAGATATTAAAAAAGCCAGACATTGTTTTATTTACATAATTTCTTCTTTCTAATTTACAAAAGTATTCAGAATTTTTTTCACCCATTTCATACCACGTAGCTTTTGAGCGTAACATTAAACCCTCTATATAGTTCGACCTAGAATTTTGTAAAGTTTGTTTTTTTTCTTCAAGTATCAAAATATCTTCTTCTTTTCCTGAAATATTGACTTTTTCTTTCAAATCTAAGATTTCTTTTTCTAATTTTTTCCTCTCTAGTTTTTGTTTTTTGGACCTTATGGAAGAATATTCTATTGTTAAGGATCTGATTTTCATTTTCAGGACTTCCCAGAAAAATTGATTACTTATACTAAATTGAATACTCTCCCTTTGTTCAATATCTCCTGATATCATATATTCTTTAATTGTTTCTGAAATACATTGCTTTACATTTTCTATAAACTCCTTTTCATGTAATAATTGACAATTAAATTTCCAATAACCTCTTCCTCTATTACTGTCATTTGTTTTGAATTTTAATACAATTGCTGAATGATCTGTTCTATACCCTGGGATTATTTTGGTATCTATTACTCTACTAAAAATACAATCAGACACAAGAAAATAGTCAATTCTACTTTGAATAACTGGATTTGATCTTCTCCATGTGTATTGTCTAACTTCTTCATTCCAGATTCTCCATGGATCATAAATTTCAAGTTCGCTTTTTATATTCTTTATTACTTCATTGGCCTTTGGATTATTAAGATTTTTAACATTGAAAGTGTCAAGTTCTTTATTTTGGACCGCATTCCAATCCCCACATATGAGGATTGACATGTTTTCTAATTTTGTAATTTCTTCATAAATATTTTGAAAAAAATCTGGATTATCATTATTTGGACCATACAAATTTACCAAAATAAATCTCAAATTATTTGCTGAAATATCCATTATTATCTACCTGAAGAGTCACATTTAACTGAATGGATATCTAATTCAAAATTATTTTTGAAAAGTATTGCGACACCAGCCGAGCTGCTTGTATAACTACTAAAATACGATTTGTAACCCCACTCTGATTCCCATAACCTTGAAGTCTCATGAGTACTATGTGTTTCTTGAAAACAAACAATAGAAATATTTTTTTTTCTAACCCAATTAAACACATCTCGACGTTTTTGGCTGTTCGAAGAGAAACCTCTTACATTCATACTCAATATACCTAACATTTCTACTTTGTTGGTCATTTTAGTTGTCAGATCAAATGTCATAAAAAGTTTTCATTCTTATTAAACAGAACATACGAGAAGGTGCACTAAAGCTCAAAAATAACACACACATACACACTCCACACATACTTACATTCACAAAAGTCAACCATTCAATAGGCATACCTCGCCTTGAAGTCAAAGTCCCACCTGTACCGGCTCCTCCTGCTAGTTTGGCTTATTGCAGACAATTAAACATTTTAGTCTTTCAATTTTTAGTTGTTTTTAAGCTCTAAATACAATATCTGAATTAATTAACTCAGATGGTAATCATATTGCAGACCAGTCTGCCATTCTGGATGAACAAAGGTCTTTTTTTTCAAACTTGTACAAAAGTAAAAAGGATAATAATAATAACTAGATACGAAACTCGTTGCGAGCAACGAGAGGTCTTCCGTCCGATTCTGAAAAAAAAAGTAAAATTAAATTGAAAAAGATTTTAAAAAATCGGACATACGGGGGATTGAACCCGGGTTCCCGGCGTGAAAATCCATTACCCATTACACCTTTGGGAACCCGCTTCAATTTTAATATGCGATATCGAGAGATTGCCTCTTTGGATTATAACATAATTTACATTTTTTTTTAAAATGAGAGATAGCTTGCAAAACTTTGTCCAAGATTATCACATCGGAATTTGTTACTTGAGATTTAAGAATAATTTTTAGGAGAGATAATCTATTACTGATGAACAAATGATATTGTTAACAACTTTTATTCAATATGTATTTAACTTTTTATTCCATGCAACTCCATATACAGGCATGCCAATGGCATCTATTTCTGCACTTCTGTTGTCATTTGTCTACTAGTTAAATCGGGCCACGATACATTATTTCGCCCAAAACGTCACGAGTAGTTCTTAAAGCTATTCCTTTGAAATGTTTGATCTACTGAATGGATGTGATACCTTCAATGGAATTTAGAAATGTATATGTTATTAACACTGGAATTTCGAGTTTTAGAAAGTTTATTTATCACATTGTACAAATAT
The DNA here is from genome assembly GCF_032062105.1 of Saccostrea cuccullata. NCBI lineage: Eukaryota > Metazoa > Mollusca > Bivalvia > Ostreida > Ostreidae > Saccostrea > Saccostrea cuccullata. The sequence goes on from NW_026933748.1 coordinate 46,410, forward strand.
AATATCGTATACGGCCAAGTAACATCAAAGCTGTGAATTCGATAAGGTTTTTCATGAATTTTGTATCCTGTTTACCCCTACAGTGGACTCTTCCGATTAGTTATAGATTCAGGAAAAGATTGGAATGTTTCGCTGAAAAAAATCTTTCGCTCTCCAACGGTCAAGGAATCTGATACTATTTGTGTTCAATAACTTGCATTTATTACAAAAATATTCAGACAAAAGCATTTGTAATAGACTTTTGAGGAAACCTCAGATTAAAACTACATCTGTATAATCTGAAACAAAAGTGCAACGTAATTGCGACGTGACAATCCAACGAATCCTTTACATTTCATTGATCTTAATGGTAGAAGTTTCGTTCATCCAAACGCTTGGCTGACCTTCTAGACCCCGACTTGCCTAATGGCGGAGTTTACGGAGACAGCTGCCATCTTGGACCCGCTTCAGATTTTTAAATGCGAATATCTATTGTGTGGATTGATCAATTCTAAAATAAATTACATATTAGTCCTTTCCAGTAGGGTCTCCATTAACATCAATTATATCAAAGAAAAATATTGAAAAACAAAAAAGTTGAAAAACAGCAAATTTTTATTTCGCTTCCTGTAGCGACCGGAAGTACTGACGACGCAAACGAAGGCAAAATTGCACATCTACAACTGATGATCTATCGTCTCCAATAAGTCTCCAGTGAATATCATGAGCCGTTTTCGAGAACATTCGAAGACAAAAATGCATTTTAAAATCAGAAAGTTACCCATAACTTGGCACTGGAACTGAATTTTCCAAAGAACGGAATTTTATATAAAATTCATATAATGACCTATAATTCCTGAAAATTTCATTGAAATCTACTGAATAGTTTACGAGAAATCGCCTGCACAAAATTTTGTCTAAAAAAAAAAAGAATAATAACTAGATATGAAACTCGTTGCGAGCAACGAGAGGTCTTCCGTCCGATTCCTGAAAGAAAACGTAAAATCGAGCTGAAAAGTAAAAAAAAAGATTTGCTCACAAGGAAAATTGAACCCAAGTCGCCAGCATGAAATTCCAACGCACTAAATATTACACTATCGGGACCTCTACTCTAAATCTACTTGTATAAATTAACGAAACAGTGCTTCTCTCTTAAAATTATGAAAGGCGGGTCACTATTCAAAATTTGGCGCCAAGCGCCACGAGTTAATCTTTGCGATTTTCTTTGGAATGTTCTATTAAATAGGTGTGATAGCTTCAAGGAAATTCAAAAAAAGAACGTTCTTATAGCCTAAGATTCGAGGTTTAGAAAGTATATTTAACACATTTTACAAATTCCATATTGTAGATATGCATGTAAACAATTTCCTGTTTGTCCCAAAAGTGAACTATCCCGATTAGTTAATCGAAAAAGGTTGAAACGTTTCGCCGAAAAACATGGCTCGCCCTACGACGGTCAAGGAATCAGATATCATTCATGCTCAATAACTTGAATCATGTCTTCGAAACAAGAATGCTTAAATAAACTCCATGAAGTGATCTTTTAAAAAAATCGTTTTCTTATTTCTGTATTATTTATTAGTTTAGTAAGACACACGTGTGTATAGGAAAAACAGTGGTTAAGATATATACTGAATATATTAATTGATATTCTTTTTTGAGAAAGTATTTCTTTTAAGAATAATTTAAGATCTGTTTTTCCGTGATGTACAAAAGATATTAGGTATCGAATTTCATCTGCACATTTAGTCTTTTCTTTTTCTACTTTGAAAACCAGCCAAAATCAATTACAGAAGACGTAAGTTTGACATTGAACTGCAACGAAACTACGACGTGACAATCCAAGTATACATATCTTTACATTTCATTTATTCTTATGTTACTTTCGTTCAAGAAAACGCTGGGCTGACTCCATAAACCCCTATTGCGAAATATCGGCGTTGACAGAGACAGCCGCCATTTTGGACCCGCTTCAGATTTTCAAATGCTAATATCTAGAGTTTAGATTTATCAACATTCAAACAAATTATATAGTAAGCATTGTGAGGCGGATTTCTATTAACGTACTAGAAATAAATGAAAAGTAGTGAAAAACAAAAAAGTTAGAAAATACGATTTTTTAAAATTTGCATTTCGTAACAACCGGAAATATTGACGACTCACGAAAAGGTAATTCTGCAAACAAAAAAACCATGATCTATCATCTCCAATAAGTCTCCAGGTCATATACTTAGCCATTTTCGACAAAAAGGGGCGACAAAATCGTATTTTAAAATCAGGAAATTGTCCATAACTTGGCACCAGAAGCATATTTTCTAAATTTTTCTTCGGATGTAACAACTTCATGTAATGACACATATTTTGTGAAAGTTTCATGATTATCCGCTGAATAGTTTTCGAGAAATCGCGTGCACAAAATTTTGTCAAAAAAAAGAATAAGAACTAGATATGAAACTCGTTGCGAGCAACGAGAGGTCTTCCGTCCGATTCTGGAAAGAAAACGTAAAATCGAGCTAAAAATGTAAAAAAAAAAAAAAAAAAAAAAAAAAAAAAAAAAAAAAAAAAAAAATTTGCACACAAGGGGGATTGAACCCAAGTCGCCAGCAGGAAATTCTAAAGCACTTAATATTACGCAATCAGGACCTCTACTCTAAATCTACTTGAATAATTATGGAAACAGTGCTTCTCTCTTAAAATTATGAATGGTGGGTCACTATTCAAAATTGAGCGCCAAAAGCCGAGAGTTAATCTTGAGCCTTTTCTTTGGAATTTTCTATTATATAGGTGTGATAGCTTCAATGAAATAAAAAAAAGAACGCTCTTATAGTTTAAGATTCGAGGTTTAGAAAGTATATTTAACACATTTTACAAATTCCTTATTGTATATATGTATGTAACACTTAAGCGGTGAAACAGTTATGATTTTTTTTTCAATTTCCAGTTTATCCCCAAAGTGAACTATCTCGATTAGTTAATCGAAAAAGGTTGAAACGTTTCGCCGAAAAATATGGCTCGCCCTACGACAGTCAAGGAATCAGATATCATTTATGCTCAGTAACTTGAATCAGGTCTTTGAGACAAGAATGCTTAGATAAACTTCATGAAGCGATCTGTTAAAAAAAATTGTTGTCTTATATTTTGTTTTATTTATTAGTTTATTATGACACAAATGTGTATAGGAAAAACAATGGTTAAGATATATACTGACAATATTAATATTCTTTTTTGAGAAAGTATTATGCATAAGTATGATTTAAGATCTGTTTTTCCGTGATGCACAATATCATTTGGTATTGAATTTCATTTGCAAGTTTAGTCTTTTCTTTTTCTACTTTGAAAACCAGCCAAACCAATTAAAGAAGACGTTAGTTTGACACAGAAATGCAACGAAACTACGACGTGACAGTCCAAGTATTCCTTTTCATTTCATTTATTCTTATGTTGCTTTCGTTCAAGCAAACGCTCGGCTGCCTCCGTAAACCCCTATTGCGAAATGTCGGCGTTTGCCAGAAAGCGCCGCCATTTTGGACCCGCTTCAGATTTTTGAATGCAAATATCTAGAGTTTAGATTTATCAACATTCAAACAAATTGTATAGTAAGCATTATGAGGAGGGTTTCTATTAACATACCAAAAATAAATGAAAAATACTGAAAAACAAAAAAGTTGGAAAATACGATTTTTTTTAAATTTGCATCTCGTAACGACCGGAAGTATTGACGACGCACGAGAAGGTGATTCTGCAAACCACAAAGTGACAAACTATCGTCTCCAATAAGTGTCCAGATCATATCTTTAGCCATTTTCGAGAAAAAGGGGCGACAAAATTGCATTTTAAAATCAGGAAATTGTCTATAACTTGGCACCAGAAGCGAATTTTTCAAATTTCTCTACGGATGTAACAACTTCATATAATGAGACATATTTTGTGGAATTTTCATGAAAAACTGCTGAATAGTTTTCGAGAAATCGCCTGCACAAAATTTTGTCAAAAAAAAGAATAATAATAATAAGAACTAGAAACGAAACTCGTTGCGAGCAACGAGAGGTCTTCCGTCCGATTCAGAAAAAAACATCGTAAAATCAAACTGAAAAAATGATTTTAAAAATCGGACACACGGGGGATCGAACCCGGGTCGCCAGAGTGAAAATTGCGGTACCCATTACACCTTTGGGAACCCGCTTCAAATTTAAATTCGAATATCGCGAGATTGATCTTTTTGATTCCAATATAAAATTTTATAATATTCCAATTTTAAAATTCAGTTTTGAATTGTAAAATGACAGCCACCTTGCCAAACTTTGCTCAAGATGATCACATCGGAGTTTGTTACTTGAGTTTTAACAGTAGCCTAATTTTTAGGATAGATAATCTATTAGTGTTGAACAGATGATACTGTTTTCTTTCCTTTTTTTGATATGTATTTATTTTTTGTTCCATACAACTCCATATACAGGCATGCCAATGTTATATATTTCTGCACTATTGTCGCCATTTGTCTACTACGTAAGTCGGGTCACGATACATTATTTTGTGCCAAACGTCACAAGTAGTTCTTAACGCTATTCCTTTGATTGATTGATTGATTGTATACTGTTTAACGTCCCTCTCCAGATTATTTCACTGATATGGAGACGTCACCATTGCCGGTGAAGGGCTGCAAATTTGGGCCTATGCTCGGCACTCAGGGCCATTGAGCAGGGAGGGATCTTTATCGTGCCACACCTGCTGTGACACGGGGCCTCGGTTTATACGGTCTCATCCGAAGGACCGCCCCATTTAGTCGCCTTTTACGTTTGATCTATTGAATGGATGCGAAAGCTTCAATGAAAATTAGAAATGTATGTTCTTATTACTGGAATTCCGAGCATTAGTGAGTATATTTATCATAATATCGTATACCCCCAATTAACACTAAAGCTGTGAATTCGGTAAGATTTTCCACGAATTTTGTATCCTGTTTTCCCCCAAAGTGGAGATGAGTTCAACGTTCATGAAAAGACGAATGTTTCACTGAAAAAAAAAACACTCGCCCTCCGACGGTCAAGGAATCTGATACTATTTATGTTCAATAACTTGCATTTATTACAAGAATATTTATATAACCTTTAATAAACAATCTTTTTTAAAAAATGTGTTTCTTATTTTTGTCTTTTGTATTCATTTAATATGTCACAAGCCTGCGTGGAAAAATAAACAGAAGTCAAGTAATACTTCAGAAACATAGTAAATATTAAGTCAGGCAAGTTTCTTGAAAATCTATTTCTTATAACCATGGTTTAGAATAAGTTTTCTCTGGTGCAAAACAAAAGATTGTAGTCATCGTATTTCCAAAAACAAGTTCAATAGACGTTTGAGGAAACCTCATATTTAAAACTATACTCAATGCAACGTAATTGCGATGTAGAAATCTAAAGAATCCTTTACATTTCATAAATCTTTTTGGTAGAAGTTTCGTTCATCTAAACGCTCAGCTGACCTTCTAGAACCCGACTTGCTTAATGGCGGAGTTTACGGAGACCGCCGCCATCTTGGACACACTTCAGATTTTTAAATGCGAATATCTAGTGTGTGGATTGATCAATTCTTAAATAAATTGCATATTAGGCTTTTCCAGTAGGGTCTTAATTACCATCTATTACATCAAACAAAAATATTGAGAAACAAAAAAGTTGAATAAGTGCACATTTTGAATTCACTTCCTGTAGCGACCGGAAGTACTGACGACGCAAACGAAGGCAAAATTGCACATCTATAACCTATGGTCTATCATCTCTAACAAGTCTCCAGTTAATATCTTGAGCCGTTTTCGAGAACATTCGAAGACAAAATTGCATTTTAAAATCAGGAAATTGCCCATAACTTGACACTGGTAGCGAATTTTCCAAGAAACGGAATTTTATATAAAATTCATATAATGACCTATAATTCCTGAAATTTTCAATGAAATCCACTGAAGAGTTTACGAGAAATCGCCTGCACAAAATTTGGTCAGAAGAAAAAAGAATAATAATAATAATAATAATAAGAAACAATAGAATCACTATAAGGTCTTCCGTTGAGACGGAAGACCTTAATAATAATAAGAAACAATAGAATCACTATAAGGTCTTCCGTGAAGACGGAAGACCTTAATAATAAGAAACAGTACAATCACTATAAGGTCTTCCGTTGGAGACGGAAGACCTTAATAATAATAAGAAACAATAGAATCACTAGAAGGTCTTCCGTGAAGACGGAAGACCTTAATGAAACATTTTTGTGTGAAAATATCTTTTTACAGCATAATGTCAAATTATCGGATGAACAAAGGGACAACTGTGAAGGTTTTTTGAAACTTCAAGAATGCACAGCATCATTAAAAAATATGAAAAACAAAAAATCCCCAGGATCGGATGGGTTTACAGTGGAATTTTACAAGTTTTTCTGGAAAGATATAGGTATTTTTGTTTTGAAATCTTTAAATGAAGGGTATATAACTGGAAAACTTTCACAGTTTCAATCTCAGTGGGTAATTACATGCATTCCAAAAGAGGAAAAGGATAGAAGATATATGAAAAATTGGAGACCTATTTCATTGTTAAATGTAGATTACAAAATTGGTTCTAGTACCATAGCGAATCGCATTAAGAATGTGTCGTCCAGTATTATAAGTGATACCCAAAAAGGTTTTATAAAAGGGCGTTTCATAGGTGAAAACACCAGGTTTTTATATGACTTAATAGATTACCTTAAAGATAAAAAACAATTTGGTTTGCTCCTTTTATTAGATTTCGAAAAAGCTTTTGATTCTTTAGAATGGGATTTTATTGTTAAAGCATTAAAGTCTTTTAATTTTGGAGATTCATTAGTTAAATGGTTTAAAACCTTTTACTCAACCAGCACAAGTTGTGTGATAAATAATGGAAACTTATCCTCCTTTTTTAATCTCGAACGTGGATGTAGACAGGGAGACCCTTTGGTACCATACATTTTTATCATTACTGTAGAACTTCTTGCAATCTCACTGAAGAATAATGGTAGCATAAAAGGTATATCGATTAATGGGAAAGAAAATAAACTAGGACAATATGCAGATGACTCATTTTTAACATTAGATGGAAGTGAAAAGTCTTTGAGAGAATCAATGAAAATAATCGAAAAATTTGGAAATGCTTCTGGTTTGAAGCTTAATATTTCAAAATCTCAAGCAGTATGGTTGGGAAGCAAGGCAGGGTCAAAACAAACTCTATGTGATGACTTAAACATTAATTGGAGTGCTGATACCTTTAAGCTCTTAGGAATAATTTTCACAAAAAACTTAGAAAATATTGTTTCTGTCAATTATCGACCCAAAATAAATTCTATCAAAAAATTGCTTGCATCCTGGGCAAAAAGAGATTTGACCCCAATAGGAAAGATAACAGTCATTAAAACCCTTGTTATTCCAAAATTTGTACACCTATTCTCAGCTCTTCCAAATCCATCAAAGGAATTACTTAATGAGATCAATAAAATTTTATTTCAATTTATTTGGGCATATAAGGTGGAAAAAGTAAAAAGAAATACATTGATAGGGAAAATTGAAGAAGGTGGACTAAACAAGATCCATTTATCCTCCTTTATTTCATATATAAAACTTAAATGGGTCAAGAGAGTCCTTACAGACAACAGTGGAGCATGGCAGCAATTATTATCCTGTATTTTTAATCAAAAAGATTTTAACTTTGTTTTTTATTTAACCAAAGAAAAACTCTCAGAATTTTAAAATTATATAGGCAATGATTTTTGGAAAGATGTTATAAAAGCTCTTATAATTGTTAAAAAAGATTCTTTGAGTGCTACAGATTACTTATATACTGATATTAGAAATTTTGTTGATATCAAAAAATGGAGTTTTTACAAGACTTGGGTGGAAAAAGGTATTAAAGTATTGAAAGACTTGTTGTCGGATGATGGAAAATTTAGGTGTTTTAATGATGTTAAAAAAATAGTTGGTACTAATAATTTTTTTAATTATTTTAATATTGTATCAAGAGTACCAGCAAGAGTCAAAAGGGAAGTAACTGTTTATATGACAGAAAGAGGCAATCAACTTTCAGCACCAGAAAAATGTGTTATACAAAAAATGATGTCTGTGACAAGTATAAAATTTCTGTATAAAATTATAAAAGATAAGAATTTTGTGTCACCAGAATCCAAAAAGTTAAAATGGGAGATTTATTTAAATGAACCTATTACAGAAAAACACTGGGAATTTGTTCTTCGTAATGCTTCAAGTTGCACAAAGGACACCAAAATAATTTATTTTCAATATAGAATTCTTATGGGTTTCCTTGCCACAAATTCTTTTCTTCACAAGATAAAAATTGCTGAAAACAATCTTTGCTCTTTCTGTAAAACAGATCCAGAAACATTGATTCATATTTTTTATGATTGTAAACATGTAACTATTTTTTGGAAATATTTTGAAAATTGGTATCAAGCATTTGAAAATGATTATGTAATTTCAAAACAAAAGGTGATGCTGGGTAATATTGAAGGAAGTCGTTTGGAAAATTTTCTCATCTTGTTAGGAAAAAAGTATTTGTATTACTCAAGAACTCAATGTACAATACCTAAATTTACAGAAGCAATTAACATCTTTAAGTATTACAGGAAAATTGAAAAATATTGTGAGAGCAATTTTCATTGTAGAACTAAAATGTATAGTAAATGGGCAATGTTTGATTTGATTGTTCATACATAATTCCAATTATTACTTAAGTGTAATTATGAAAGCTGGTATTTTGGGAAAGGTGCACAGAGTGTGTGTGGTGTGTGAGGGTGTGTTTTTGGTGTGTGTGTTTTGTTTCTTTTGTAAGTATAAAAATTTTCAAAAATAAAGCATTAAAAAAAAAAGCCAGACATTGTACAGAAATAATGAGGCATTCTTAACCTCTTGAATAAAAAGAATCTTGCACGCAAGTATTCTCTCATTTAAATTTCAAGTTAAATTATGCACGTTAATCTTGCACATCTGTTTTAAACACTTAGATGATTACTGTCGACCTTCATTTTGGTAAAGAAAACATAATTAGAATAGAAGAAGAAAAAAAAAAGTTTTATTTTCTGTTCGGTGATGACGTCAACGGAGAAGGAAAATCTATGAGCAGTATACATTTAAAAGAACAAAACAATCTCTTGCGAAACATCATGATTTTTTCAAGTGAGTATTTTTTTTCTAAACGTTCATTGAGTATAAAAGACCTGTGTTTAATGATTATTTTCTGACAAGATTGTACACAAGTTCCTGTATTTTTTTTCAGAAGAAAAGAAGATACCATGTTTGTATATTGCTGCAAAGGTTTTGGTGCTGCCGGATAAAGTGATTGTTCATCCTGAAACGAGGAAATCAACAATACAAGTAGGATGGCAATACAATATCTTCAAGTTAGAGTTAATAATGTATTATATGACTAGAAAAGGTATATTCTAAATAAGTGACTACTGCCATTACAACTTATTACAGAAGTCATTAGATAAGGCTAAGGGGCTTGTACAAGGTACCACCGATGACACTGAGAGTATGTTTGAATATTTCGAACGCATGGCTAAAGGTAATTTTATTATTTGTATATGTGCATTGATATTTAAAAACAGATGTGTTAGTGAAACACTATGCATCCCAGCGGCAAAAAAAGTTCTAAAAAGCTATCTTTAGCATAAAGGTCTTATTAAAGGTAACAAGTCATTAAACTTTTATATCATTTTATAGAATTTAGTTAGTAGAGTACTCATGTCAAATATAAAGTCTCTCTCTCTCTCTCTCTCTCTCTCTCTCTCTCTCTCTCATGGTTCAAAAGTTATAAGTATTGAGTAGAGTACACATATCAAATATGAAGTTTTTATCTTTATTAGTTCAAAAGTTAAGTTTTAAGATAAAGAAGAATAAAGATCACAATTAAGGAACAAGATCACTTACCTTGATATCATTGAAAACAGCACAATATATCGTTTGGTTGTTACTATATGATAATAGATGAACACATCTTAGTAAATGAAAACATTTATTTTGTCAAAGTATAAAGTTTTCTTCCATTAGATTAATAGAACTGAAGTAAGCCTATATTTAATTAATATTGTAACGCCAAAAACAACGTGGAGAAAGTTTCTCAAAATTACTTTGCTTTTTATATCATACACGGTTTTTAGCATCTTCTCCATTCATAAAAACGTATTCATAACACTTAACACCTAGTTTGCTTACAATTGTGCAAAAAGGCTTGAAATAAATTGTCAGTATTATCAAATTCTTTACCTCGTACATGCAACTCTATTATAGTTCAGCAACCGTGAAACATACATCACGTTTAATGACGTCCCTAACTCCTTTGACAAGATTTTTAACTATAACCTGTTTCTTTGCACACAATACATCGTCCAGTTCAAACTCGCTACCACTCAAAAATTGCATTTTCCATATTATACAAATATACGGCTTATTTTTCATACATTTCCTGATTTATACAAAATTTTTAAAGTTTGTTAAAAGAAGCAAAATTTAATTGTTAATCGCTGCTCCTTGACGTCCTCCAACGTCATGGTTTTTTGCCAGTTTTACTCTAGTCCATATATATTTAGAGACTGATATCTTTTAAACGGCGCAATATATTACATTACCTGATAGCATCTTAAGTAATACAGCAAGACTTTATTCAAACATGTAATTTTATTTCGTTTAAGTTCCTTTTATTACAGGAATGGCTATAGAAACAACAAGAGGCCCAGGGGCCGAAGCGATCACCTGAGAACATTGGCTAGGAAAAAGCACATATTAGATCAGAACTGAAAATTTACTGAGGTGGTTGGGGGGGGGGGGGGGCAGGGGGTCATTACTTGAACAAACTAGAATCTACACCAGCTGAGGATTATTCCATATAAATATCACTAATCATGGCTTTGAAGTACTTGAAAAGAAGATTTTCAAAGGTTACCCTATATATTCCTATATAAATTTTGGTCGGCCATTTCGGCCCCGCCCTACCCCCCTGGGGTCATGATTTGAACAAACTTGAATCTTCACTACCTAAGAATGATTCCACATGAGTTTCATCTTTTCTGGCCCAGTAGTTCTTGAGAAGAAGATTTTTAAAGATTTTTCCTAAATATTCCCATGTAAAACTATGGTCTGCCATTTTGGCCCCTTCCTAGCCCCGGGGTTCATAATTGAAGAAACTTAAATCTACACTACCTGAGGATGCTTCCACATGAGTTTCATCTTTCCTGGCCCAGTGGTTCTTGAGAAGAAAATTTTTAAAGATTGTTCCTATATATTCATATGTAAAACTTTGGTCGGTATTTTGGCCCCACCCTAGCCCCAGGGGTCATGATTTGAACAAACTTGAATGTACACTACTTGAGGATGCTCCTACATGAGTTTCATCTCTCTTGGCCCAGTGGTTCTTGAAAAGAAGATTTTTTTTAAAAATGCCATTAATTTTTCATTAATTCATAATTATCTCCCCTTGGAAGCGGGTTTGGCCCTTTATTTTAACAAACTTGAATCCCCTTTCACCCAAGGATACTTTGTGGCAAGTTTGGTTGAAATTGGCCCAGTGTTTCTTGAGAAGATGAAAATGTGAAAAGTTTAGGCCAACGACGACAGACAACGGACAAATTTTGATCAGAAAAGCTCACTTGAGCCTTCGGCTCAGGTGAGCTATTAAAGTGAAAATTAGTAAATTACTCAATTCTGACTTTGCTCCGTGACCCCATTTTTGCTGTTTTTGATCTCCGAAAACTGTTATATATATATATGAAGATATTATCCAATTTTTTTACTCAAATTATTCAACTTTTTGTTAAAATATGTGTGCAAAATTTGGAAATAAAATGACGTTAAATAAAAAAGTTTAGACAAAAGTCTCTGAACTTTTTGAATGTCCCTCGTATATTCAACAACAAAACATTGTATTTTCTGTTTATTATAATTATATTCTTTGATTTTCCCTTACTTATGTAGCAATATACCTTCATCGCCTGCATACAGAGTATATATTTCTCAGTTGACTCGATACGCAAGAGCATGCTCTATGTATGAACTATTTCCAACACAAGTTGATGTACACGAATATCAGCAGCCTCGTTTAAAGTCACCATTTCGTAAGTTCTATGGTCGATACAATGACCTTGTCAGCAAATACAATTTAGCATTGAGTCAAATGCTGACTGACATTTATCATACTAATTGTTCGTTCATTATTAATACACTGAATTGACGACAGATTTTTCCGTTATTTCCTGATCATCACAAGGAGCACACGGTGGGTGTGAACGGTCAACAGGGGATGCTCACTCCTTCCTGACACCCAATCCCACCTCTGATGTTTCGGAGGTCCTTGTTTGCTCTGCTATTATTTTGAATTGTTTCTCAGGGTGATATGTATAAATGAATAAAGGGATCAGGTACATGTCATCTCAATTTAAAAGTATAAAATACTTAAAGATATTAAACAATATTTAATAGAAAAAAGTATTTCATACAAAAAGCAATTAAAAAATACAGTCATGAAGTTTTCTACCTGATCATAATACTTGGTATTAACAAATACGATAAAACAACGAGAAAAGAGTAGTAAGTCTATCCTTAAACATATATAATTTTAACAAATAAGGTCACATTGAAAATTGTTTTCTTGATTATTGAATAATGAAATAAAAGTTATGCAGTTATGCTTAAACAGAGAAATTTTTTTTTTATAAAAATCATACAGATCCAGCGAATGCATTATTACCTTTAAATTATTATATACACGAAAGAAAATCATATCTATATATTTTTTACAATTGAGGATACGAAAATTAAGTGATTGAAATCAAATAAATCTTCACGGTTTTAATAACAAGACATAATTAGCTTCAAACATGTATGCTCAGTCTTCTGATAAAAAAAGAAATATGCTAATAAATTAATTATTTTACACAGATTATCTTAAATTATATATCTAA
>NW_026933749.1:0-58157 GCF_032062105.1 Saccostrea cuccullata
AGCCACATTTCGGGTTGTACTTGATAATTTCATATACAGTCAAACCTGTATTAAGAGACCTTCCAAAGAAGAAAAGGTCACAAATGACAGGTGGTCTCTCAATATGGGTTGCTTAATTTCCAGAGTGTAAGCATACATGTACATTTCTTTATCAAATAATGTAAACACTAGAATAATAACTGTATTTTGAAATCAATTTCATAAACATTGTAAAGTTGTACAGTAACATTTCATTTACCAATAAATAAAAACTTAAAATATAGTATGATATATTATAATTTTCAAAATCCACTTTAAAATATAGTAAAAAAGGATTTTAAGTTATAATATATCACGATTAACTTTAAAAATATATATGTCACAGTATTTATACATTGATATTTTGTAAGTAAAAATCTACACTGATTCTCTGGGAGTAAAAAAAAAAATCAGTTATGGAAGATTGCCTCTCCTTTTGTACAATACGTTGTATTTCCATTACGGAACTCTTCAGAATTAGAGGCGCGTTAAGTCGTCTTGTCACAGTGAAAAATTCACCGTTTCTAAAAAAACAAACTTTATTTTAGACTTCACTTTTAATTTCATATTTTTGTTATATTGTATTTCTCACGATATGTTTCATGAATCTAATTGACCAGTGACACTTCAGTCTCTTAATATGTCAAAAGAAAGAGACAGAGTGCTATGTCTCTAGAACTGTTAATCTCTTGAAACAACATTGAATAATCATCTGTTTTTCATGTACAAACATCAATTCATTTTTTTTATTCCTTGTATCAACAGATACATCCGATTAACATATTAATTACATACAATATACATAATTGCCATGTAAACATATATTACAATGTATTTACACAAACATTGATAAATGTACATATCTATACATGTTATGAAGTACTACATGTATCATAATAGTAAATCAATATTACTCATTATTATAATAAATTTATTTTACTTTCTCGTAAATGACAAGCTTCTCTTAAAAAATTACCCAGACCTCTTAATTCCCTTACATTTTGAACGCTTAGTAATTGGATTGATTTATATACACTACTACTTTGATAATAATATTTTTCTACCCCCGTTCCGAAGGAGAGGGGGGTATACGGTTTTACCCCTGTGTGTCTGTCTGTGTGTCTGTCTGTGTGTCCGTCCGTTACAAATTTTCGTCGCAGTTTTCTTAGCAACTACTCATCGAAGATTCTTGAAATTTTAACACAAGCTCCTCTGAGGCATGCCATATGGTGGGATACATTTTTGTTCAAATCCGATGTCAACTTCATGTTTGCCTGTGCGTCTGTCCTTTACATGCATAACAAATTTTCGTCACAGTTTTCTCAGCAACCACTCATCTCTGATGCTTGAAATTTTAACACAAGCTTCTCTGAGGCATGCCATATGGTGGGAAACATTTTTGTTTAAATCTGATGTCAGCTTCCTATTTGTCTGTGCGTCTGTCCGTTTTATATATGAAAAATCTTCGTCACAGTTTTCTCATTAACTTACCGTTCACGGTAGCTCAGGCGGTAGAGCGCTCGCTCCGTGATCGGGAGGTCGTGAGTTCGTATCTTGGCTGCGACTGACCCAGTTTATAAAATGGGTAGCAACTGTTCCTTCGTCATGCACTCGGCACTTTGAAGTGAAAGTTGCGGGTCCTTCGGATGAGACCTTAAAAAAGGGGCCCCGTGTTAGCGGCGGCGTTGGCACGGTAAAGATCCCTCACTGCTCAATGGCCCTGAGTGCCGAGTAAAGGTCAAAATTTGAAGCCCTTTACCGGCATACGGTGACGTCTCCATATGAGTGAAAAATTCTCGAGAGGGACGTTAAGCAATATACAATCAATCAATCAATCAATCTCATTTACTATTCCTACCAGATGCTTGAAATTTTAGAACACTCTTTGTTGAGGCATGGCATATGGTAGGATTAATTTTGATATGAATCTGATGTCAATTTCATATTTATCTGTGCATCCATCAGTAATTAAACTTGTGTATATTAACATGATAGTGCTTATTTACATCAGAGCGGGGGTATTACTATTGAGCATTGGCTATCAGATTTCTTGTTTAATATATTTCATCCAAAAATTTTCATATGTTGGACATTGTTAAATGAAATGGAATTCATCTTCTATTTCATTCATAGTACACAATATGCATTTTCTGTCATTTCTATTGGTATTCGGTATCTACCCCTTTCAATATATAAGTTGTGATCAGACATCCTAAACTTTGAAATCATTTCTCGATTAAAACTTAAAGGTCTGTTGAGGTAATATTGAAGGCAATGTGTATCTGTAAGATATTTGTACAAATTAGCTTTTGGCATATTGTCGATTTCTGCTCTCAATTCTTGGATGTAAATATCTTTCATTCTCTGCTCATTAAGTTTAATAACATTTGTATCATCATAATTTGTGTGCATCAAGGAATTTAATCCTAATCTATCCAGTTCTGTTTTAATATTTACAATCTATTCGTCACGAAACATCAAAGAGTCATTGAGTTTATTTAATTACTCAATACCTGTGAAACTTTCACTCATTTTACATTATGCCAACACAGGGCTGCCGTACTCTGTCGTACTCTCTCTTACACATGTGGTAGTAACTGCACAAGCAATGCAAGCCTCTCCCTCTCACTCTGGACTGGCTATTGTCGTGACGTGTAGACTCACACAAGAAATTGTATTTTCAAATACCTGATGTATTTTGAGTACCCGCCCCGGCTACTTCATCATAACAACAAGCCAAACAGATCTTATCTCGGCTGTGACTTCCCGGGTACTACCCGAACACGAGCTCTCAGGCAGATAAAATTACACATCGAGGGGCTCCCCACAGGCACGCAATAGGGGTATCCTACGGGATTAAATTTAGTTTGTTACAATTAGTCATGTATTATTTCAATCTTTAGTCTGGAAGAAACGGAGGCCAGCCTCGGCCACGTCCGACTCGTTAGGACTCTGAGTCCGGGGCTACTTCGGCCATATCCGACTCAATCATTTTGATGTCTGTTTGTTGATTTATATAAACTCATCTTATAGATACGGAATCCTTTATCATTTGTTTTATCTCTGGAATTGCACATTGGTGGATCTTTGGGAATACGGTACCCCTTGTACCTTGTTTTTATCTTACGGCCACACAGCACCTCTACCTTATACCTCGTACCCTCTACGCGAACATTCCCTCACCCGTTCATTCTGCAAACAACGGATCCGGATGAAACCTTTGTACTGTCCAAATCCACACGGTCACAGTCTGACTGGGACAGCATGACGTTGCGGATAATACAAAAGATGCAAATCTCATTCCAATTTTCAAAGTTAAATGTATTTGTCATTCCGATCAAAGAATAGATAAACTACATGTAATAGATCATCACCCATTAGTAAAAATACGACATTTCCTAGGCATGTGTATTGTATTTATATGATAAACAGATACATACGATAAACAATAGAAACGAATTGACATCCTTGTCGTTTCTACTCTTGATGCATATAAAGTTCACAACGATAAAAGGATTCATTTGATTTTTATTAGGATTTGTTCACCGACATCCAACATATTGTTTACATGTTTACTTTACGTTTGTCCCAGAAATCCCGTGAGATTTGTACATTTTGCAACTTTTTTATAAAAGGGCGCACTATAAACTTTAACTCTTCCTTAGTGGAAATAGGACGTATTTTGCAAGAAATCAGCTTCTCAATTTGAAATAAATTTTTAAGCAATTCACTGCAACCCTTTTGTACGGAACATGTTTTAAATTTATTAACACATTCCGAGATTTCCTTGTTGTTAGCACATTGAGACAGAATCACATTCTCGACCTCTTCATCATTCTCATCATTAGTTTCATCCGGATCATTAATGTCACTTAGAAGATCATGTGCCGGTTTAGTCCAATCAATTTCAGTATTGTCACAGGAAGCCAACGCATTGTCTATTTCCTTTAGTTCATTCAATTCGTATCCGAATAAATCCATGAATAACTTTTAAAACGGCAAAAGGGATGTCATCATCAAGATCATCATAGCTTTCTGTATGTAATTCCTGAGTAAGTTCTTGGGATGTGTCACTAATAAACCCAGCTTTAAGAAAGCATTTCTCGATGGTGGACGCTTCTGTTTCTCTACATGAGCTAGAGTTATCAAATACTGGTGTCATGCAAGATATGAATAAGAAATACCACAGGGGTCCACCCTAATACATGTAGCACATGTACTATGGTGCAGATGATCTACAGTTAATTAATTTTGTATATAAACAGACTTCACTCACATAACCTTAAGATAAGTACATTGTATAATTCAATCTACATACATGTGCTACTTCAACTTACTGTTAAGTTAGATAAAGTATAGTACAGCCATTAGTGTCTTGATTTTAACAAAATATTATTTAAACTGAATCCACTCGTTCACACATTACTATCGCATAAGCTCTTCTGGTCTCTGACCAGTAGAGCTAAAAATCACATTAATTTCGAAAGCAAAAATAGCAAGTGTTTCCGGACTAGAACTGAAACTGTGTTTCTGTGTTTGCTCTGCTCCTATTTTGTATTGTTTACTGGAATTTTTGAGATTGAATATTGTTCGTTATCTCCATATATTTTATTGACGGATTTATGACCAGTTTCCCCGAATTGATTTTAATTAACATTTTAGAAGATTATACTCTTTTACAACTAGACTTAATAATAGAAGGCACAGGCTTCGGCAATACGACGAAAATCACTTAGCTGGACTTTTTATTTCAAAGTGGAATCAAACTCCAAGTCTGAATTTGGTCAAGGTTTATGCCTTACTAACTGATGAGAGTGGAATGGAACAGCTTGCCATATTGGCACGGTTTAGACGGAATGGAGAAGTTGGATACCACTATTTTGACTTACAGATGTTCGGCGCACTGATTCAGAAAGTTGATGAAGGAAACCGAGAGAATCCTTATTAATATATGTATCAGAGTATACATGTACTGGCGGTTGTAATACAATAAACGACAAGTTTAACGTAACTTTTTGAAAGATTTGTGAAAAGGAACGGTTTTACATCTACAAGTCACGAAATTTGGAAGAAAATATGATTCTCATCAGAGAGTTTTGAATAAAAGTTGTATTTATCTAGATTTAAAGCAATATGAGCTGCATGTTTGACATCGGACAAAAAATGTTGCAAATTTGTAATTAACTATTTCAATGACAGAAAATAAGAATATTTAAAAACTTCTGTGGTTCATATTTGCTGTGAAAGAACGTTTTGTACGCTATGATTGAAGCAAAATTGAATTATTGTCATCTTGTAAAATAAAGTTTTTTTCTGTAATACTATATATTCGGTTGTACAGAAATATTTCTTCTGAAACATTTTAAAAATTTATTTTGGTTTTATTGATCATAAAGGTTTAGATTACATACAGATTAATGATAATAACACATTTTACCAGCAAAATAAAATTCTCAAAAATACAGCTCATATTGCTTTAATTAACATTTCAGATGATTTTATGCAACTGTGACCATTTATGCTAAAATCAACATGGACAGAACTTAATTGCACAATCAATCAAACTGTTCAAACCTGATTACGCACCTTAGGTGGTGTCACAGGGGTAGCAAATATAGCTTTATGTGAAATTAATCTTCTCTCTAAATTAACCTCAACCTCGTGTTTCCGAAAAATTGAATCAGTTGGGCATTCGATATCAATCACGTCGAACCCGATCTAAAAATGAGTTTGATCCCGATCCAGTCGAGCCCGTTCTAAATACAATATACATCAATAACAACTGCAATTTTAATCCGACTTTGTCAAAAACAAAGTAAAAAAGATTGTATATAAAACATTTTAATATGAAACAAAATTTAAAAGGGCACCACTTCGCGGGCGCCCTATAGTGATCAGTCTGTCCGTCCGAGATCTCTTGTCCGGAGCATATCTTCTCTCTCCTTGGCCCAATCTGGCTCATACCTCACCCACAGAGTGCATTTGGGTAACCGGTGTGCAGTGACCTTAAACCATGTTTTTAGGTCAAAGGTCAAGATCATAGCAGAATTATATGAAAAATCCTTGTTCATAGTATATCTTCTCTCCCCTTGGTCAAATGTGACTCATACTTCATTCACAGAGTGCCAGTGGTCAATGAATGCGCAGTAACCTTGAGCAAAGTTTCTGGGTCAAGGTCAAAAATAGCCTTTCTGTTTAAATTCCTATCTGGAGCATATTTTCACTTTTCTTTGGCCTAATCTTGCCCATTCTTCACAAACTATGGGTCAAGGGTGTGCAGAGACCTTGAGGTCAAAGATTAAGGTCATAGCGAAAGTATATGAAAAATCCTCGTTCAGAGCATATCTTCTATCCCCTTTGTCCTGTGAAGCTCATTTCACTCACAGAGTGCTTTGGGTTAAGGGTGTGCAGTGATCTTGAACTTTGTTTCTAGGTCAAACGTTTAAAAAGGTTCCAGCAGAATTATATGAAAAAAGCTTCTTTGGATAATATCTCTTCTCTCCTTTGTCCAATGTGGCTTGTACTTCTCTCACCGAGTACCAGTGGTCAATTGATGTGCAGTGACCATGAACAAGGTTTCAAGGGTCAAGGTCAAAAATAGCCCCCCTGTTTAAAATCTATTAATCTCAAAATAAACCCTTTTCACCTACTGTAAATGCAGAACTATAGGTCTCTGTTTGAGAAAATTCGGACAGATAAAGCAGAGAGCTACATATCCAAGCAGAGTTCTTGAAATCTTTCGGTCCTGTTGGCAAGACCGATAAAAACAACCAAGGACCGATAACTTTACGTTCTGTGTCAGTCCAAATGACCGGTAGATGTTGAGAAAGCAACTTACGAAAAATCCGACTAAATTTCGTACGAATTCCCTATAACCGATCAATCATAATCTGTTAAACGTTTTTTCAGTATCTTGTAATGGCTTCTTAGATGAACGCAAGTACCAAACTATGATTGATTAATTGTTTAAACAAGTTTTTGACGCCGATGAGGTATTAGCCAGGTGAGAAAAATCAAACTAAGATTAAAAACCTACAAAGAAAAGCGACCTCCCACGGGAATTCAACAAAATTTGTTATACGATGATCAAATTTGCATGAAGTATGCAGTGTGTATTGACAGAGGGTGCCAAATGTAATGATAATAAAATTCAAATACAGTTTTAATCTTCTTAAAATTATGTTTTATTATTTTGTTGGACTGATAGAAATCTGTCTGGACCGACAAACTTCCTGTGGCAGTCAGTCCAAATGACTGACAGTAGAAAAAAGATTTCAAGAACTCTGTCCAAGCCTTGTAAAAACCTTCGATTAACGCCGACGATTTTTTTGTAGCTCACTATGGGTATTTTTTCGCGTAATTATTTTTTTTACTCTCCCCAGTTTGAAAATAATTTTAAATGGTATTTTATAATTAATCATATATTCGACTTCAATTCCTGATCATTTACTTACCTCTCAACAGCTAACAAATGGCTGTTTGTGGTTACAGACGTCGAATGGAACTCTTTTAAACCGACATTACAACTATATACTGGACTGTTTCGGAGCGTTGAAAGGTTAACAAAGTATCAAATATAAGAGTTAAATATATCAATTATTATTGCATACCATTCTAAAAACCAGAGAAAGCTTAAGCCACACGAAATAAAAAGCTAAAGTAGCGACAAAAAATCGTCGGCGTAAACCGAAGGTTTTTACAACGCTTGGATCTGTAGCTCTCTGCTTTATCTGTCCGAATTTTCTCAAGCAGAGAGCTACAATTCTGCAGCTACACCTACGGGTACCTTACTTTTTCATGTCCATTGCTAAAAGCGGGACCCTTTGAGACGATTTTTTATCTCAGTAATATAAGAAATATATCAAATATAAGATTAAATATATCAATTATTATTGCATTCCATTCTAAAAGCCAGATCTCAATAACATATATAGTTTATCTGAATTTCATCAACATTTTAGAAGATCTCATTCAACTGTGACAATTTTATGAGAAAATCAACATAGGCAGGTCTCAACTGTCTTAAGAATCGCAACACATTATGACCGTAGGAAAAATTTTGCCGATATATTGAACAGCTACTATGTGTTTGTGTACATCAGTCATAACGTCTGATGACCTTAGGTGGCAGAGGATAGTTTCGAATAAAGTACCGGTCAAAAAATAGAAAAAATAGAGAAACCTGAGGTTTGAATGCATATTATAGGTAATTTTATAGCTAGAATATTTTATGGGTGCATTTGGAGGGACTTGGTGGCCTTGTATATTTTATTGAAATATGACACTTTAGTGTCACTACTACTGTATATGGGATATGGACTAGAAATACGAAACTAAGCTCAAAACTCGCTCTACCGGTATTTCACCAGAAAAGCGGGGTGGGTTCACAGGATGAATTGTAGCTTGAAAACGAGGTGGTTGAGCCATTATATCTTGCTGTTCATTGGTATGTACAAATGTTATTCTGCAATTTGTGTGGTAGCTTAGGTCAGGCGCACGGGTTTGGAAGCAGATGCGGCTGCTGCGAAATAGTGAAAATAGGCTTGATTCACATGAAATTTTGAGACTGTCCCTGCGCCATCCTTAGGGCTCGTTGTGTAAGTTGTACATGTTTTATTCCTAAAAGCTTCAAATTTCTCAAGGGGCTACTTCATACTATTATTACATGTACAGGGAATTTAAAATTTTTCAATGCACATTTTTAAAGCAGCTCAATATTAAGTAAACCGTCAGTCAAACGTTTTGATTGCAAAAAAAACTATCCTCTGCCACCTTCCAGAATGCATCAATTTTTAGAAATGTGAATTTTAGTCTGATTTTCATATAAAAGGGTTTATTTATGTAAGTCAATTTAAAAAAACACTTTGTTTCTGTTATTTTAAATCTGTACAGTTAGGTATATTCACTAAAAAGCAAGGGGGGTTACTCTTTTCCAGCATACATTTTGAAAGACTTTGAACCATCAGCATAATAAATCATATAAGATTCAGGCATTTTTTGCCAGAGAATGAATTAATTGTTTGAATTTGATACTTTGGGTATTGTCGCATAATTAAAATCATGTCTTGCTTTAATTAATTAAATCTAATTGTCCCTGCGCCATCTTTAGGGCTCATTGTGTAAGTTGTACATGTTTTATTCCTAAAAGCTTCAAATTTCTCAAGGGACTACTTCATACTATTATTACATGTAGAGGGAATTCAAAATTTTTCAATGCACATTTTTAAAGCAGCTCAATATTAAGTAAACCGTCAGTCAAACGTTTTGATTGCAAAAAAAAAACTATCCTCTGCCACCTTATATTTGCTTGTCAAGAAAATTTTACCAGTTGATAGTGCCTCTTATCCAAAAATGTATGATGAGCTAAAATTCCCTGTTTCTTTAGAATTATGGATAAAGTTTACTTCATTAAAGTGAAAAAAAATGTGTCAATCAAGCGCTTCCAGAAATTCGTAGTTTCAATAATTTGATTTTCCAAATTAAATATTTCTTACTGAATTGAATTTTCGTATGAAATCCTAAAGAAACATAGGTCGTGATATTATACAAGTTATTAATGAAAATGCTAACTTCAAATCTCCGTCTATGTCTCTTTAGTCTAAACAGGTGTAGTGAAATTCCGTTGACCAAGTTAATAATTATATAATCAGGGTTTTAAATAGTTTTTACAATCAAATATGACTTCTATGTTCAGTCAATGTTTCAAACGTTCAGAAGAGCGTTCTTTCTCCATGCCCTCTGCACTTAAAAGTGAAAGTTCGTGTCCTTCGAGGGATCCTTAAAACTCGAGGCCCCGTGTCATGGCAGGCGTTTGCACGATAAAGATCAATCAATGCAAACTGGCCCTGAGCGCCGAGTAAAGGTCAAAATTTGAAGTTCTTCATCTGTATATAGTGACGTCTCTATATCTGAATGATTCTCAGAATGGGACGTAAAACAATCAATGTAAGGAAAGCGAGAGTAGTATATGAACACTTTAATAAATAAAACAAAGTAAGAGCCATTCTTGGAAACCCCCAATCAAAATCAGTGATTCAATAACAGATTTTGAACTCAAAAATGAACTTTTATACACTGTAATGGATAAAATACTATTTTTGTAGGACCAAATACAAAGTTTTACTAAACTTTATTATCTATTATTTTTGTCTCTATTCAGATTCACAAATTAAATATGAAACCAGTGCAAAATCTTGGATTTTTCTTTCCAGAAACGCCTAAAAATTGAATTAACTTACTGTAAAACGAGAATATTTGGCGCACTACTAATTTTAGCACCTTTGGCGCAAGCGTCCCTTAGCGCTAAAATTAATTGTGCGCTAATGGATTATACAAACTTAAGATAACTCTCTCCCATCTCTTTTCCATCTCGTTCAAAGAAATGTTCGACAGATGGCACTACTGTGCATGGTGTTTGTAACACTTCTTGCTTTGATTGTAATGCCTGATACAATGTATCACCACCAATGGAGGATGGCAAAAGAACAGATTGGATCTCTTTGAGTCTCAACTAACAAGCATATCGATCGACCTTGCAGACAATACATGAACATGATGAACCTGATTATGTTTACCGTTTATCTCAGTAACTACCCTTAGATGTATGCATGTTTTTATTGATTGATTGATTGTATGTTGTTTAACGTCATTCTCGAGAATGTTTCACTCATATGGAGACGCAACCACTTGCCGGTGGAGGGCTACAAATTTTGTCCTATGCTCGGCACTCAGGGCCTTTGAGCATTGAGGGATCTTTTTCGTGCCAGCACCTACTGCGACACGGGGCCTCGGTTTATACGGTCTCATCCGAAGGACCGGCCTCCACGTCTCACAGTGGGATTCGAACCCGCGACGTAAGGATTGACTTCTTACTTCGCGACTCTAGAGCAGACGCTCTAACCACTGCGCCACGCGGGCGACTGCATGGTTTTAATATAAATAAAATGCGTGAACAGCTCACAATTGTTTATTGAAGTACATTCACAGCTAAAATAAAATGAAATTGTTTTGTGTTCATAAAAATCTCAATTATAAAACTTTAAAATGAGTGTCAAATAAAATCGTAATAAGATGCACAAGTTACATAAAAGAAGAATTCCTGTTGTTTCAAACGACTTTAAAAGCAATCTTTTTTCTCTCTGCTATAGTGTCGACTGCACGGACGAACCACTGCGCATGTATGGGTTTTAGTACGGACAACCTTAGGCTTAAGGAGGACACCATGTTGTTGTTAACGACGCCGTTCTCTGACATTTTGTTGAGAATGCAGTTTGCATACCACGTTTGAAATTCTTTCTTGAGTGCTCCTTTTAACACCTTATTTACTAGCTAGTCTAGAGGTTGTAATTGGTCAGTGCAATTGGGGGGTATGTAGAACAGCTCAATGTGGTTTCGCTTCAGAATGGTGCGTGCCTCTTCGTCCTGGTGACCCTGGAAAACGTCCCACAATAGCAACGCCTTGGATGTCGCTTTGAGTCCCGAGTAATTTTCTTGTTGATTTTACTTAGGGAATGATGATTGCATTTACAAGTCTGAAAATATTTTTGTTGAAATGAATAATTCACACTAATAAAAATTTTCATAAAGTATAATTTTTTTCCTTCATTTTATAAATTTTCATTAGATCATACTTAATCTCTCGTGGTTTCTGAATTTGCTCAGTGATTTTCCGACTGGGTAATGGCTCATCCATCGGGGAATTTGAACTTTGGATGGCATGATGGTGTTTTTCCCTCGTAAAGAAGTTGTGGGTTAAGGAGATCACCCGATGCTGTGCAGGCTAATGTTACTGTAAACTGACGTTTATCATCAAAATCCGTAATCTTCACTTGTTTGTTTCCTTCCAAATCCATTGTCCAGTTACCTACGAGAACAATATTGATACCCGTTTCATCAACATAAATAACCAACGATTTGGGAATAGCGTGTTTCTTAGCAACTGTTTTGATTCTCTCTAGCAAAACTGCCTTCACCAGGTCCAGGAAAATCACTAGATCCACCTACATAGCTATATTTAGCTATATAGGTATTTTAACCTATCACATATAGCTTAATCTACCTATATATAAAAGTGGGGGGGGGGGGTTATGACAATGGCTGTAGCCTTTACACAAATTTCTTCGTTTCAGATCTGCATGAAAACATGCCTGGTGTTTGCAGTTGTAAGATACACAACGATAACAATGCCGTTGTTTACAAAATTTCTAGTGAAAAAATCAAGAAATGTATTATAAAAAAACTAGTCGAGGAAAAACTCTTGCACGAAAAATCAAAATATTTGTGCTTATCTTGTGCAGATTATTGTTCAGAAAATTTAATGGACAACATTGATTCTACAGTTGATGAAATACTTCATTTAATAACTCAACAGAAACTGTCCAATGTTCAGGTTACAAAAATTGTATGTGCAACTAGTGGAAAATGAGAGACACAATATACAGGATGATTGTCGTCAATTAAATACCACGTATAAAAACACAGATTACCTATCGGAGGTAAACGCAGAACAGTGGTTGAAGGATAGAAACAAGATTATTCTGTCGTTTTAGTCAGCAATCTTGGAAAAAAACATTAACGAACTTTCCAATAAAGAGAAATCCAATTTGATTTTTTGCGTAGAGCAAATATATTCTTTATTTAGAGGAAATTTGGTTTTGCCTTTCAGTTTTTGTAAGAATTTGTTATCTTACTATTTTTCTGGAAGTCGAAGTGTATGTACACTGAATTCTGTTGCTGGACCTGGTGCCAGCTATCGCACTCTTCTGTCCTGGATAGGTGACCAAGCTTGCGATCCAGTAAGATTAGATGACAGATCCGATGTGATCAATTTTGACAATAACCAGATTCTTGCACGAAGCTGGAGAGTACACTACGACAATAAATCGATCTTATCAGCAATAACAACTATTGTTCATTTTTTTCCTCATTCCTCATCCTTTCTGCAAGAGAATCCCGACCTATCTCCTAGAAAGTGGCTGTATTCACAGAACTTCAAATCCATTTCCTCTCAGCGTCTCTCTCACTTTGATAAATTCTCAGATATATTTAGATATCTAAGAGTTAAGTTTATTGAAAGTCGTTTGCAGAACATTGTTAAAGAACAAAAGGAAGGGTTGACAGGTCCTACGGATGCCATCCAAGAAGCCTTACACAGACGTAAGAGATTGAGAGAAGACGATGAAGCTCCTTCTAAATGCAGACTTCGACAGGGCCCTTAAGATTTCAGGGTTAGGGTTAGGGTTAGGTTTGGGGTTAGGGTATATAAATCATAAAGGCAAACCGAAGATTGTTATGGGCAACCCTGTGGCCACCAATCCTTGCTCATATGATGCAGTCATGGAAGTGCTGACCAAAAAAATGAGTCCACTACAGGCGGCGGAAGAACCTGGACGGCTGTTGGATGCGATGGACTCCCTTATCTCATCGCCAGCAGAGTAATTAGGGAACATCCAGAACTTCAAGACAAACTTCTGCAGCCAGGTCTAGGTCACTTTGAAATGAACATGACGAAAGGTATATTATAATAAAAGGATGCATTAATAAATTTAAAACAATATTATTATTTTTTTTAAAACAATGCAACAACCCCAATTACAAGTTCGATAATATAAATATCATTTATTGTACATAATTAAAAGCATCCAATTTATAAATCAAGTTCTTATTTATTTCAATAATTATACTAAAGATATACTGTATCATATTTACAGATTCATTCAGGAGGTCATTTTTACTTATGCACTCTCCATCTTCATGTTTCGTTATGGTGTTCGGAGGAACAACGCAGACGTTATTATGGCTGCAAGGCTCAAGTTTGCACCATTATATTTTGGTGTCAACAAATACAACTACCAGCAAATAGAAATCTTAGACTCATTAATGAGAGTGTGTGCACCATCTGAAGTTTGCACATTTATAAATAACAATGAGTCTGTCACCCGTAAGTCTTCCAAAGTTTGCATTTTTTAAGAAGACATTTTACAATGAAATGTCATATGAAAATTATAGAATAAGTATTTGAGATTTTTTTTTAGAATCAGGACATCCTAGTAAAGGGGAAAAGTGTGATTTTATCCTTGAGTCAAGAAATAAAATGTCCAAGAAATGGCTGCCTCCAGGCGCACCCAAAGAAAAACACTGGAATCAAGCCTGTCGTAATCTTGACAAACTGGAAAAGGTTAAAAAACATTTATATAACTTGCACTTTTAAATTTTTATTGCACCATTTCAAACAATTAACAATTTTTAACAACTAATAAATTACATTACAAATGATTTCGACAAAGAAATTTAACTTTTTTAAGAATCGTCAAGTTTGGAAACGTGAATCCAAGACATCGATCATGAATCCAGTACTGGCATCGGCGTGACTTATGATGCAGCCGACCCAGTACCCCTTCTCCTCCTCAGAAAGGCAAACATTACACTGCTTGGTAAGGCCTGCAACAAAGGAGGAAGTCTGGGTACTTTTACTGCGGGTTCTGCATGCTGGTGTTGTGGCACTGACTGACGCAGCTGGTGACCTCCGTCTTTTACATTTACGGGGAGAAGGGGAGGAGGTTAACGATATAGAAAAAGATGTGGAAGGTTGTGGGGAGGGATAATTGAAAGCAGAATGTACTGTTACTTGGATAGTTAGTTTAGTTGGGGAACAAGGTGGGGAGGAGGGTGGAGATGAATCGTCAGATACTTCTGCAGTATGGGAAACAGAGGTGGGATTGGTTGTAGACAGAGTGGTGGAATGGGATGTAGAAGAGGTGGAATGGGATGTAGAAGTTAGTGCGCGTGTCGAAGATATGGTTTGGGAAGTGTGCGCTGAGTGCAAAGAAGTATTAGGGGACAAGACGGATATTATAGACTGTTTGAAGAAATAAATGAAACATTTTATTTGAAATCAAAGAAGTTTAATTCAATTTCAAATTACCAGACCTTGGTATTACAGACTTTAAAATATGTTACCTCTTCAAAAAAGGGCGTATTCCAGTGGCACATTTTGCCTGACGGTGCCCTTATTAATATGGCAACCTCACACTTAGTAGTAGTGTATAATTCTTTGGCCTGAAAATATAGTACACGTATGTTTAATTTAACATATTAAATTAATTATATTACTTTCACAGATTAGACAAAATCTGTACTCCATTTTCAATATTGAGGAGGTAGAAGAAGCCTTATACCATACAAATTTGGAGAAAGAAATCCAGAACTGGAGAATGAACATTAGCGACTCTGAATATTTCTCGACCCCCTTCCAGAAGAGACCACCATCTACTTTGTCGGGAAGAAATCTAGACCCGAGTTGGCAAATTTCTCAACAAAGTGCAAAAACAATTTAATCATATTTTTGAAAGAATGTGCAAAATCTAATTCCGTGCAACTGTGCAAATTTTTGAAACACATATTCATTTTATCTGAAGACAGAAAAAAATATAACAACATTGAAAATAAAACCAAAGTAGAAATAATAAACGTAGTGCAGTCTGAGATGCAGAAATTGAAAAAATTGGATTTTGACATGGGTATGCACTATCTCATATATAATAATAAGAATATTGATAGGAATAATGTATATTTTATTTTAAATAAAATTTGCACAATAAAAAGGGACCAATGAGAAATGTGATTAAAGGAATAAATTTTATTCTTCAACCAGTTAAGGAATAATTAAATATTGATAAATGGTGGTACATGTATATGAATTTATACACTTTTTCTCATTTCCTTTGAACTCTTCTTAAGCTGATGAGAAGTCCAAAGAGTGGGGAAAAATAAAAACAGAGAAAAAATCTATGCTTATAAAATTTTATAAAGAACTGGTGCAACTTTTAGAGGAAATTGAAGATCGCGAGGAAGAGGTAGAAGAGGGTGTGTACCTTTATTTTCACTCGTTCATACAATTTGATAATGTCTATAAATACAATATAAAAGAAAAAAAAACCTTTTTAAACAAAGTAGTTTTTCTTTGGTACAGAGCCTGGGCTCTTTTTGCACTGTCTTCCTGATAACTTTCCCCAGCATTCTGTCCACTCCGAACTTTCCCTCTTTTCGCCTGTCCCTTTTTGTTTTTCCCAGGGTTAAATTTCTTGGCTTCAAATTGGAACCTTTGGCTATCCTGTTTTCATGAAGAGAGAATATGAAATGTTTCGCACCCCCCTTTTCAGCATTAAAAAACAAAAAAAAATACTTTTATTCTCTTTTGACATCTAAATGTATGCCATTTAAAGATATACGACAAAAACTTTTTATTTCCCTTCCTTTTTTTTCTATATAAAACATGTAATATGTTTAGTTTTCAAATCCACGTATTTATTGCATTTTCTGTGCTTCCATAGATATATCACTGAAAGATGCGGATTAGACCTGCTCTGCATCTTACCTTTAGATTGCAACCATTATTTCCGGCGACATTGCACGGGATCACGCACATGAAGAATGGTAAGTTTTTTTTACTTTTTAAAAAGCTTTTAAGACATTCTTTCAATTTTACTGACAAGAAAAAATTGAGAGGATGTATAGAGTGTCTTCTTTTACTATTCATTAAAGCGGCATTTATCAGGTCCAGCACAATGTCTTAATTTAGCTAGATAGCTTTATTAAGCTATTGTAAATAGCTTTATTAAGCTATTTTGAAGGTGAAAATTAGGGAAAAAAATAAGAATAAATAGAAAACAAAAAGTCGCATCATGAGTACTTGTCAACAAGTTCACCCGTGCATTAAAAATACACACAAAAATCACAATATAAAAGCGCTGCGTCTGGGGCGCTGGTCATTCCAAAGATTGTGCTGTTATGTGGAAATGTTAGAGAGGTGGCCTAAATACAACAACTTGATGAATTATTGATAAATTTTACCTGCCAATGTCTTCCAACCTGTTTTTCCCAAGATCTGCACAACACCGGATGTAAGGAATTGCACGTTGTTGCAGAGGATATTCGATTAACGGTAATTTTTCCGTATATTCACAGCGTAGTATGGAAGCTCACTTTGACATACATTAAATAAGAGAATACAAACTTAAAATAATGATTAATACGCATTATATTTGCTGTTAAAATTATTTCTTAAATTTTAATTCAAAGAATTAAATATATTTTGTAAATTTATACGTGTATTACATAATACATTTATTAATTTGATGGAAGTTTGAACATGGGTGGTGGTGGTGGTGGAGGGGGGGGGGTGGCAGTTGATTTGAACTATGTTCGCTCTTAATTTTATTATAGTATTACAATGCCTGTCTGCAGCTGTAAACAACATCTACAGTTTGCAGAAAGTGAAACATTCAAAGTTTATAGAATTGCCAGCAAGAAATTTAAAGCTGCAGTAGTGGACTCCCTCGTCCAAAATGGCCACCTCTCAAACAGGTCAGTGTATTTATGTTCAGCTTGTGTTATATATGCAGAAAAACATTTCTTGCAAGTTGAACATGAAAAACACTTGGATGATCACCTTGTAGACCAAGTTGTAACATTAATAAAAACAAACAATATTTCAAACAAATCAATGTCATCATGCCATTTTCATTTAGTGTTAATTTATTGATTTATTATATCTCGAATAGCAAGACTGTTTGCAACCATTATTCTGCCGCTCACCCCGCAGGAAGCTATTCATCTTTAATAAACTGGATAGAAGAACACTCTACACTACCTATCATCATACCTTCCAAACATGACATTATTACGTTTTTCGATAATAACCAAGTGTTAGCAAGAAATTGGAGAGTGAGGTATGATGCCAAAGCCATACTTAGTGTTATAACGACTATCATCCATATTTTCCAGAACCCTTGCACCGATCTACAAATAAAAAATGAATTTTCTCCAAGAAACTGGTTTTATAACATTGAAATTTCAGAACACGTTTCAGCGTTAATGAATGTTTTTAATTTCTATGAAGAAAAGTTTAGATCTTTAAGAGAAAAATTCATAAAGAACAGGTTGGCCATTATATGTTCCCAGCAACACCCCGGGTTAACATCGACAGAGGACGCTCTTTCATCACTATTGGTAAACAACAAGAAAATGAAATTTAGTGAGAAAAGCAAAAATAAAATAGATGCGTATTGTTTCATTGACCATCATCATAAGAATGCTCCAAAAATTCAAATGGGTAATCCCATCTCAGTCAACCCCTGCTCTTACGAATCAGTTGAAGTTGTTTTAAGCAGCATTAAAGCTGAGGTGGGCATTCCTGAAAACAGAAAGTGGACACTAGTGGGATGCGATGGTCTCCCCTTCCTCCTATCCCATCGCATTATTAAGCACAGTGAAGACCTGCAAGACCTCCTAATTCTACCTGGTTTAGGACATTTTGAAATAAATATGTGCAAAGGTTTTTTTTATTTTTGTGATAGCTTTCAAATAATGTATAATTAGCATCCAAAGTAAATTTTGTTAAACCATAAAAATAGGAATATGAAAATATAAAAATAGGAATATGAAAATATGGTTTTCTTAATATGCAGCTCTTATAAAGCTAGTTTGGCAGGCTTTGGGAGTGGATCTAGCAAAGCTCTTAGGGTATCGGTCACCGAAAGCTCTACAGGCCTGTCTTGATGGAAATGACCACCACAAGGCCATGCAGTTTCTTGAAATATTACTTTTGGGTACAGGTCAGTCCAAACTGATAAACGACGTTATTGATTTAAAGGAAACAAATATTTTAAAAACATTAAAAAAAAAATCAAAAGAACGATTGTGTATTTATATATCTCTATATACATGTATAGGAGATGAATTGTTATACCCTTATGTGAAGGATTGCTTTGAAAAAGAAACTGTTCCTTCCACAAATGGCTATTTTACCTGGTGTAAAAATGTGGTGGATCCAAACTACAAGTAAATATTTCAACATCGTTTAATATTTGTAAAGAAAATGATGCATGGTATGGTAATAAAATTAATATATATCTATTATAATACAGGTTTATTATGGAGTGTATATTCACTTATGCCCTCGCAGTCTATTTATTCCGTGCTGGAGTCAGAAGAAATAACAGTGATGCTATAATGGCGTCTAGGATAAAATTTTGCCCACTTTACTTCGGTGTCAGCAAAACTAATTACCAGCAGATTTAAATGCTGGACTAGATGATGTGAGTGTGTGCACCTGTTGAAATTCGACAATACCTTGAGGACCACGAATCTTTCACCCGTAAGAGATGCACTGCTGCACATTAAAAGCACAGTTCATATAAAGAATATAGCACTGCACTAATTAATTCTTTAACGATGTTTTCATGGTTATTTTGATGAAGAATATATAATGTTGTCTCAGTAAAAGTTACCTGGACGCCCTGAAATCAAAACCAGAGAAAAAAACCAAAAAAAACTACAAAAAACCAGAAAAAACCAAAAAAACTACAAAACCAACAAAAATAACAAAAAAAGCCCTTTTATGCTACGTTTACACTATGTTCCCGGCAGCCACGGCAATCACGTTTCAGGCCACCGTGGAAACAACGGGACGGGCGTGAGAAAACTTGGGGCAACGGGATGGGCAAACGTAACTCATCGCGATTGCCGTGGATGCCGTGCCAGATTTTTAAACTGTCAAAAAATTTGCCAAGGCGGCCACGTTGCAGATGTGAAACTTAGTAGGTCGTAGTAAAACGGAATAAACGCAACAAAACGCGACAGCACGTAATAGACCGTAACAGAACTTGGAGGCAGTCCGCAGTGGGACGGGAGAATGTATATTTCCATTCATCTCACGGTCCATTCACGTTTTGAGACGTTTTGCTGAGTTTAGTCCGCGTTCTGTCACGACTAGTTCACGGTTGTTGTCCGTTTTATCACGTTCTGCCACGTTTCAACACGGTCCTCACGGCAAACTAGGGTGTATGTCAGCCGTTTCCTCGCGTTCAATCGCGGTTCGTCCCGGCATGTTACGGTTTATGGTCCCGGTGCGTTGCGTTCTACTACGGTCTGCCACGGCGCACGCGGTCTGAGAGGAAGCATTTAAAAGCCGGGCACTGCAGAGAAGTTTCATTATGGATTCATATGGATCTCCGCCTTATTCGTCTCATTCCTAGTTGCTGCACTCCTGCCTTCCCTCTCTGTAACTGCTGCTCGTTCTCTTCATTTTGACGAAGTGATTTTAGGTATGCACCCAGAAAACACGCGAAAATAAAATCTTCGTCTTGGGAATTCATGATGTTTTATCTTCGAAGGGTTATGATACAATGATTGTTTCTGGTTAGGAGACCTTCTCTGGTACAAACGTGATCCATAGTTTCCCGGCGTCCATGTTTCATACGTAGAAAGACTTGACAGTACGTGAGAAACGTATAAGAACTTCATAAGAACGCGAGAAACGAGAGGGGACCTATCAGAACGTAAGAGGCCTGGGGGGAACGTGCTGGCATACGTGGCAGAACCGTAGTGCGCCGTGGAGCCTCCGGCACTCCACGGCAACTTCTTCCTACGGCCCATCACGGATTCCGTAGAAGACCGTAGAAGACCGCAAAAGAACTTGTCAAGACTTGGAGATATAGAGGGGAAAATAACCAAAATCTCACGGCGCACTACGTTTCGGGCAAACGGGGCTGCCGTGGCTGCCGGGAACATAGTGTAAACGTAGCATTAAGGGCTACCCAATTGTTTCGAAAAGATGCCTACTTAAACAGTCAATAAAAAAAAAGAAACATTGTGTTTCTCTCAAGTTATAACACCAGGTCACTTTTTTAAAAAAAATTATGTGTTCAAGTACGACTTAATTTTCTATGTAAATTATGCCGCCATGATGAATCTCGACAAGATTTTACCCCCGTGAAAAAGGCTTGTAATCCACCTTGTAGGTCTTTTAAAGTTATTTCACATTGTTAATGAATGTGATTATGTTATCCCTCACCTATATGTTTAATGTCAGCTATGCTAAATAACCCATTTCTGTGTAATTTGAGAGAATGTTTTTGTCATGTGCTTAAAGTATGGCCTGCTTTTCATGTCATCATTTAAAGTAGATCCTAAATAAAATCTGTCTTAAAAAATACATTTTACAAATGACATTTAATATGATTAGAGTAAAGGAATCCATATATATGAGATATTATTTTGCATTACATTTATAAGAGGCATTGTCTCATGTAATTTAATAACAAAAGATGGGTTTTATTTTTCTATACAGTCCTCAAACCTGGAAGATATGTTTTGTTCCTAACCAATCCATTCTCTAAGTGAAGTGAAGCCTGGCTGTTGGTCTTCCTTTGGGAAATACACAGTGAAATAACTAACATAAAAACAAAAACAAAACTTGAATCTAAAAAAAAAGTTTCAATATCATATTAATTTATTTCATTATTATTAAGATAATTATTTAAAATGTTTGTATTTTTTAAAATGGATTAAAAATAAAATCTGGTAATGGAAATCAATACCATAAAGATAACAAGTTTTTAATCTTTAAGTGCTCATAAAATTTCTGAATTTTCCATTTAAATATTGACATTATATCACAGGGGAAAGAAAAAAACTACTTGAGTGTTTCTACTGACCCCCTCCAGAGATCTGCTTATGAGTGCATGGGGATTGCGGTGGACCTTCATCTCCTGTTTAAAACAGACATTAGAGTATGACAGATAAAAAAGGTACTTTTTTTTTCTTCTTTATTTTTACATCACATGAAAACACACAATTAATGATGAAGAATGTACACATGTTTTTCATAAGTGTGTACAAATTGTTCAATATAATGTCTATAATGAATCCAATTTCCTTGGGCTAGTCCACACCCAATCTTGTAAGGAAAAGCATAAGTCTGGTAAGGTAAACTTTCCCCCATTTCTTGTAAACAAGTTTGAAACCATTGCTCTCTGTTTTGTGGGGTATCCTGATATGTGGAAATTCTTTTAGGTCGGTGACTTGCTTTTCCATAATCCCATTGAGCTAATAAACAAATGACCACAGGAGTTTGTGAGGGAAACACCTTAATAGTGCCTGGAATTCCTCTATCTTCTTCTACGGCTAAATTTCTAGTCCCTAGAGGTCTGCGAGTGGCATAGAGATTAGCTTGTGGGAATTTCTCTGCAATACTTTGACTCAATCCATGAGCTTTTACAGTTAAACAATTACATTGATGAACAATAGCTTCTACCTCACAGTTGAGTAAATCACCTTGTATCTCCTGGAGACTCATGATGTAAAATGAATCTATTTTTTAAAAACACCCTTGTTTTTATAGAACAACAACAACAACACAATATAACAAGATTTCAAATTTTTATTATTCAGGTAAATCTACAATCTCTTGGAACTAATTCTTTGTTTCTCACATCAGGTTTTAGAACTCCATATTCTTCATAGTCACCTTGTCTATAAAAAGTTTTTTCCAATTCTGGGGTGCTGTGAGACATCTCAAAACAGGTTAATTTATGAATCTTTCTGTACATGTATCTCCCTTGAACTCTGTTTTTCATTTGAATGAATCGTCTCACATGATGAAGTTTTCCAGTTTCTGGATGCCTTTCTTTTTGTAAGATCAAGTATTGATAATCACTTCCAATGATTTGATCTACATCTTCCTGTCGGCACCCAGTTAAATTAAATATCCAATTATTGGCTATTCTACCTCTGTCTTGTTTTAAGTAAGCAATATATCCATTGCCTGTATTTTCTTTCTGTTTATTTTGATAATGAGCCTTAATATCCTCCAAGAGTTTGTTTGTTCTTATGTTTTCCTCCTCCTCCTGAGGTTTATATTCTACAGGATGTTCTTCCATCAAGGGAGGTGGTATAAATTCTGCAGGATGTTCTACCATCAAGGGAGGTGGTATATCTTTTCCTCCCTCCTGTATAAGTAACCATTCAGTTTCCTTTAATCTAGTGTTCTGACTCATTTTTTTGCTGGAGGTGTTACCCATAATGAAGCCAGTCCACAACTGAGGTGTGTTTTGTACCATGTTTACTATTTATACCTTTTTTAAAATTGTATCAATTTTTTCCCCCAATCTTTAAAAATCCCCTCAACACTTTTTGTTTTGGTGTTTTGAAAAAAAAAAAATCTATGGTTAAAGGGAGATAACCTATTTTTTAAAAATGACAAAAAACCCACAATTTTTTTTCTTTTCTTTTTTATTGAGATCTAACAATAAATAACATTTCAATCTTTTTTTTTTTATTTATTCACATCTTGACCAGCTCACATTCTTTAAGAACTTTTTCTTCCTAGCTTCTCTAGCTGCAATAGCTTCAGGTTTCTTCCAAGCTCCTATCTCCCATTCTATCCAATCTCTGGGCTCCAATTCCTTATTTCTCTCCTCCGGTTTCAGAACACCATATTCTTCATAGTCACCTCCTTGCTTGTAAAACATACTTTCCAATTCTGGAGTACTGTGAGACATAGCAAAATCAGCAGTGATATGAAGTCTGCACATAGTCAGTCCTCCTTCTGGTTCCTTCATTTGAATGAATCCCCTGATTTGATGCAGTTCTCCTGTCCAGGGATGTCTTTCCTTTTGTATAATCAAATACTGGAAACCGAAGAAGAAATCATCTTGGTTGCTCAGAAACATGTCTATATCTTCTTCTTCTTTAGGCTCTTTAATGATGAAAGTCCAATTAATGGCTGTCCTATAAAATCTGTCTGGATCATTAGGATCCTTCACAGGCTCATCCAGGGGTAAATATTCATTCTTAGGTTCCGGATCCAAGGTTTTCAACTCTATTCTTCTTTTTGTTTGAGGAGCTTCGTGATCCCCCTCCATAGGTTCCGTCATTCTCTTTTCTAATAAGGTAAATTTATCTTTATCCATCTCCATGTCTTCTAATATTCTAGGAATTCGTTTGCCAAACTGTCGTTTACTCAACCACATGCCCCACCAACTGAGGAGGATCGTCTTTAACACCTTGTTTTTATACCCCTCACCTTGAAAGATAAGGGCCGTGTGCAAAACATACTTTTGACCTACGTTTTTTTTATGCTGACTACACAGGTAAATACTTGGCACCGAGTCAAGATTATGACGTCACGCTTCACAGTCAAAAGCTCAGTCTAGCCTAACCAGTTCAAAACTGGATTTTCTGAAAACACTAACACATAAATAATAAGAACACCGATTTTGATTTTTTTTCATTCTTTATTTGTAACAACAACAACAACAAACAACAAACAAACAACAACAAACAATGCATTTACAATACATTTTGATAAAAACATTGACACTTTTGTCCCTGACCCGTAGGTAATTTATGATAAGTGTTTTTAAACCAATTCGCCACATATCTGTCCCTTTGTAAAGCCGTACTCTGGTCAAAGGGGAATAGCCACTCGTCGGTTTTCTTTCTTTTCTTGTCTCTTTGATGTAAATAATACACGCAATATTGTCCACACACATCGGTATTCCAGTCTTGATAGCGATACGGATTATAAGTCCATTGTTGAGCATGACGCTGGATAAAATCTTGAATTTCTTTTTGTAAGGGAGGAAATCCATAAGAATCGAAATATTCCACCACGGGATTGCTCACATATAGACACACCCAGTGTTCTCCAGGTCGATCTTGAGGATCCGTATTGACCACGACAGCTTTTTCTCCAGGTCTTAATTGATCCGGTAATAAATCTACAGGATACACACCTCCAAAAGAACTCTTGAATTCTCTGGATAAGACTTCTCTCAATTGTCCCGTATCCATTTTTTTTTAGTAATCAATGCTCACTTCTCTCTGTTTGTTAATTTCTAATAGGTTATCGAATTCTGCATACACCACACAATTGATGGTGTTAACCGTATTGTTGGTAAACTGCACTTCTACTCTCAGATTTCCTGTTTCTATGATGTGGAATTTATCCGATTGCGCTTCTTGGTCTTTAGTGAAATCCCAGCCCCATAGAGTGTAGCCGCTTTTATACTCTTCTAGGGTGATGTCCGGAGCCCAATCTTCTCCTAATTTTCCCAGAGCTTGATACAGACTGAGATATGATCTCAGATATAAATCGTCGTTGAAATTAGGTTCAAAACAACGAGTACTCATGGTCTCTCCGTTGATACTGACATCTAATTTCTTAATCCCAAAGTTTTGGAAATGAAAGGGATTTTTAGTTTTATCTCCGTTAAAGGCCGCATTCTCCACAAAGCCTAAAATGAGACGTTTAGGCATCTGACCTTGAAACAGATGATCCGTAATCTTAGACTGGGTCCCTATGGGGATGGTAAAGGTTTTCACTTCCACTCTTCTCAAGGGATATTTGGCTCTGTGGGTATTCAAACTCTGATTAATGGTATTCATCATGACTGCTGTGGGTTTGACTTTTCTCACCCACAAGATCATACTCAATATTTTCACTTTTCCTGTACTTCCTCCTTTGATCATCATGTAGAAAGAGGGTCTAGCTCGATTAAATCGCAAACGGACGTCCACTCCATTGGGCAGAAATCGATCTTGTTGAAACAAATCCAAATGTAAAGTATCCAGCAAACTGATTTTCTTACTGTCAGCAATAGCTTGGTGTCTTTTTCGGAATCCTTCGTTTTTAGAATTGACCGGTAACGCTGTGAGGATGGGTTCGCTAATGGTCACCGTGTCGGCCCCACCATTTGCAGCTGGAGTTACGTCAAAGGTTTTATTTTGAGCTACACCAAGAGCTTCTAACCCCACTTCGTCCATGTGTCCTGCCGTATCTTTTTCCCACAGACTACAGGCCCTCGTCTGTGTCTTTAAAGTTCTGGGTCGGTAAGACAATAATTTCTCCAGATAAGCTTTCTAAGGATAAGTATCCGTCCCCGGAGTCACTATTTTGCCATTCAGACTGACATCGATTTCCGTAAACATGGAATGTAAGATATTATTCACGGGACTGGAAGTGCTGTTCGCCCCAGTCAGATTAATTCCATCGTCTTTGGTAAATTTACATACCATTTGAACACAAGTTTGAGATAAATCCAGATAGTGATCCCCTTGTCCTTTGATTTCAAATTCGATGGGAGCGGTGTCGGAATCTAAAGTACTGGAAATGGGGTAATATTCTTCCCATTTCGAGTCTTCTAAAACAATATTAGTCGGAGGGACTTGAAACAATTCTAAATTGTTCATCCCACACGCACAGGAATCGGGCTGTAACATGATGTGTCTACTAGGATTCAGTTTTCACAAATGAACCTTCTGTTCCCTGGACTGTCCTATTTATACTCTCTCTCTCTCTCTCAGTCAAACACATCTAAATGACGTTTTCTTTTAGGAATTCCTCCTTGTTTTTTTCTTTTTCTCTTAGGACCCCCTCGGGCTAACAGGACTCTTCCTTTCCCTGTCTGCTTTCTTCTTTTTCTTCTTCTTCTTCCTTGACCTGTTTGTCCTTTTTTCTTCTTCTTCTTTCTAAAGGGTAAAGAGACTCCTCGATTGAAAGCAAATAGACCTGTATTTTTGGCCGCATTGAGTCCGTGGGTTAAAAGAGCATTTCTGATGTTTTTTCTTTTTCCCACCACATCTCTGCCTATCTTCACTCCGGCCATGAGGGCTTGTTGTTTCCCATGTTGGAGTAAATCTTTGACAAATCCTCGACCTTTTTGTAACCCCATGGCTAACTCGGCCGCGTTTTTGAGAGTCAAACCTGAGTCTGTGCCTGGTAGGGGTATGTTAGGGACTGCTGCCGAGAGGAAGTTTAAAAAATTTCCTCCTTTTTGAGGTTTCATGTGAGTTAAAAGCCTACCCAATTTGAGTAATTGTGTAGCAGGAAGTCCGGGTGAAAAATTATCCAAGGGAAGGGCTCCCACCAATCCAGAGATGATAGAACCTACTGCTCCGCCTTTTTGACGTAATAAACCTTTATGATAAGTCCAACTGTGTCCTCTTTG
Source organism: Saccostrea cuccullata (assembly GCF_032062105.1). NCBI lineage: Eukaryota > Metazoa > Mollusca > Bivalvia > Ostreida > Ostreidae > Saccostrea > Saccostrea cuccullata. Next base: position 26,811 of record NW_026933749.1, read on the forward strand.
TCTCAGTTATCCGGGATGATACTGCATGGTTCATGTCTCTTGTTTAACTGACCTTTCTGTCATCAGGGACTTCCTTTTATACCCTTTTTTAGGGCTGAATACAATACAGACAGCAGACCAGGCAAGCCACCACGCCCAATAAGATGGAACACAATAACGGTACATTCATCTCAGTAGACTTTTCTGAAATGAAGTTTCACCACTGATTTACCACTTACAAAGGGCATGGGAGTCCCTAAAGGAGTCATGATGTGAATCTCAATGGTATCGACATGTTTTTTACTTAGTTTCAAATATTCCGCTCGAATGGGTTCCCATTTGGCTTGTTTTGAATCCTCCAAATGAAATGTACAAGGCACCACTCTTAAGAGTTTCAAGGCATTGGAGCCTACCTTCTGGGGTTGAATCAGGTCACAATAGACATACATGGATTTCAGATTTTCATATAAATCCACAGTACTGTTTCCCAAGTAACTAATGTTGATCCATTTGGTCATGTTTTCTGTATCGTTCTGAAGAATGACCGTCCATGCCTAGCTTATAAGCTAGGGATGTGGGGAAACGAATGCATAAGGGACTAAGCATTTTTGCATTAATTTGATACATCACTCGATCATAGGTCTCGTAATATACTAATTTCATAGATTTTTCTTCATCTCCATCACCAAGGGTTTTCCATATTTTTTTCAATGATCTCTCTAGTCCTAGACTTATTTCCTCTGTTAAAGCCTTGGGGTGAGTGTAAGGCCCGGGTCTGAAGTGAATTCGTCTAATTTCCATCTTGCTGTCTAGTTCAATGAGTGCAGGCCGTTTAGTATGGGCCCAATCGAGCAGTACAGGACATTGACGTAATGGCATTGGGTCTAAGGTTTTCATTTTAAATCTGCCATAAACATTGGGGTTTTTGATATGGCGAGCATAAGACTGAGGAACCAGGATGTCAAAATAAGCCTCCTTTTCTGTAATGTTTTTCAATGAATTGGGATACATCATTTCTGTTAAAGCCACTTCCCATTCTCCGTCGGTTAAATCTAGGGATTGTGGTAATAAGGTTTTAAATTGAGCAGTCGTATTGCTAGAAAAAGAGGTCATAGACCCATCACTGGGTAAAGTCATGTAAAACCCACTGCTCTCGGCCATGTTCAATCTAAGACTGAGACTCTAGACCTTAAGACCTTTGTATTTATAACAACACATTTTTTGAAAAATTCAAAAACATTTATTCAATGATTTACACATCTATTTCTTCTTCTGATGATGATGATCGGTCCTCAATCACTCGAGTCAACAAATGTCCTTTCTTTTCCACCGAGTCTTTAATCTGGGAAAAGGGGATGCGACAATACACGTACTCTGTAGGACAATAATGAGGTGGAAACGTCAGTCCTTTTTTCTCCATCTTGAAATAATATTTCAGACAATCTCCAATGTCCGAGTACCATGAACTTTCATTCTGAATGGTGTTGATGGGTGTCAGACGATTCCTTTGAGTACAAGTGACCCATTTGAATTGCTGATAATGTTGGTTGATTTTCACCCTCACTCTAGATCCTGTTGGAGGATAGGGGATTTTCACTCTTTTTTCCAACCACACATTGTCCAGGAAATAGCCTGGATGATTTTCATAGAAATCCATGATGGCTCCTATTTTAGTTTTCATCCACCCTCCTTGCATATACATACACTGACTGACGGGACTCTCACAATACCAACGATACTGCATCTTTGAAACAAAAACACGTCTGACCTGTTCAGTGTCCTTTTTCAAAATGAGAGAGGGTTTTGTTATATACCTCTTGATAAAACCTTTCATCTATTTTTTTTTTATTTTTTAAATTTTTATTTTTTAAATTATATTTTATTTTTTAAAACAAACAACAAAACAACAAAGAATTTTTTAAACACAAATTTTTATTCAAGTCAAAAAATACAAAAAATGATTTTATTGTCCTTCATATCGGCATAAGGGGCATTTCTTGTAGGAAGTCTCAAAGACTTTCTTCACACACTTTTCACAACACGGATATTGCCGACATTGTCCGCATTTCCATTTTCCTCGAGTCTTTTCCTGGTAGCACATCATACATTCTTTCAAAGGTCTGTTCCTGGTCATTTTCACCCATCGGGGAGGCGGTATGTTCTCAATTCCTTTCTTCCAGATGAAATATTTCAGGCACCAGCTTCAACCACAAGTCTCCATGGAAGGGGGGTCTTCTACAATCCAGTGTGGCATAGGTTCTCTACATTTACTACATCCCCAGTACCAAGCAACAACTTCTCCCGCATCGTTGTAGCCGACGTATTTATGTATCTCTTTCGTCTTCTCATTGCAGTGATAACATATTGTCTTTTCTACATCAATCCAATAGATAATTCTCCACACAAAAGACATGATGGCTAAATAATGAGTGCAGGGTACTCCCAGCTCCGCTTTATATACCTTTACTGTTGCATCATCTTTTAGATCTGTTGCATCATCTTTTTAATACTTATTGCATCATCTTTTTGATATCTATTGCATCATCTTTTTTATACCTGTTGCATCATATGTATATAGGAAAAAATAACAACACTAGAATTTTTGGTTTTTTTCTTTTTTATTTTATTGATTCATAACAAGAACAAGAACATCATTATAATAACAAACATTCAAAACTTCTGTTCAGTTCTTCTTTTTGTATGGGAAAAGGTCTCCTCATGTACAAATAGTCTGTTTCACAAGCACAGTCCATGATATCGTATCCTTTTACGACCACTTCTTTCAAATAGTCTTCTATACAATCTCTGGCTTTTTCCATCCATTTCCCTTGAATCCAAGTGCTTTCGGGTCCCTGTGTTCGGTGAGCCAAGACGTATTTGACTTTCCATTTGAATTCTCCATATTTAGGTGGTATAGGTGAGCATATGGCCATGGTGTGTATCTTTGGCCATTTGCGGTCCGGTAATTTCATTCTCTTATACAGGTAGATTTCATTGAGACCTGTTTGTCCTGGATTCTGATCAAAGAAATCTTGAATACATTTCTCTTTGTTTCTCATCCATTCTCCTTTGTGACTAGTCCCTTCAGGTTCTACTATTTTCCAACGATACTCCATGATGTGCTCTGTCCCTCGCTCAGATCAGAAATGATCCTCTTAGGGTTATGGTGTCTCCTTTTATATAGAGGGGTGTATCTATTTTTAGATTCCGGGATTAACTGGGTGAATTGGTCTTCTTGACCCTAGGGGTATGATGTATCATGGTAGGACTAGGCATGATGTAACCCACCGAAGAACTCACACAGACCATCCAATATTCTCGATTAGAATCGTGTAAAGCTAACATGACCACACTCGTGATGATGAGGGAAATACAAATGAATAATTGTGCAAAATACACAATTTCTTCTCGAGGAATATTCTCTCCACAACATTTCCAATGAGGTGTTATTTGATGAGATCCGTTTGGGGAATCCATGAATCGAAACTAGGGGGATATCCTTTCCACCGGACTTTGACTTCTTGAATGATTTTCTTCCCGACTCGTCGCTTTTTATACCCCAAGATTTCCTCTACTTCGTACACGTCGTCTTTTTTAATGATCTGTTGTAATTCTTTCTCGTAAAAAGTCCCTTCTAATTCCTCTTGGTTATAATCTTGTACTCGATACACGTAAGGATACCGACCGGGGACTCGTTGAGCAATGGTAAATATTTCCGTGGTCCAGTTCGGTAAATATCCTTTTTCAAAAGTGCGTTTAGCTTTACTGATGCGCACTTTATCTCCTGTTTTAAACTTGGGGGTTTTGGTTTAGGTGATGATTCTTCCCCATATAAAGTTTTCCAGACTTTTAACACATTCGAGGGCTTCACTTGAGCTGGGGTTCTTTGGATACTGCGATGATAAGTATGATTGTAAGCATACACTAAATCCGGTAAGATCTCTAAGTACCGTCTGGTCTTATTCCGAGTGAAATATCGCCACATGCGTGCTTTGAGGGTTCTCTGAAATCGTTCCACGATACTGGCTTTGGTGTCCGTATTGCGAGTGGTAAAGAAATGAATGGATTTAAACGCCTGTAAGAATTCTCGATTGGTAAATTCTTTGCCTTGATCCGATTGAATGCGGAGGGGGCGTCGACCGTCTTGTCGGAAAATCTCTTGTAATCCTCGAATCATTTCTTTCCCCGTTTTCTGTTTTAAAGGCACCACCCATGCATATTTAGATAAAACGTCAATGGCACACAATAAAAAGGTATAACCGTCATAATGTTTCTTTAAACTGGACACATCCGCTAAATCTAATTGCCATTGTTCGTCTATATCCGTCACTTTATTCTGTTGTCTCCGGAATTTTCTATGAATGGGTTTATGTAAGGTATAGGTATCTTGCTCTTTTAACCATTCTCGTATGGTGTTCAAAGAAATCTTATGCCCCAGACTTTTGACCTGACGATACAAAGTCTGTATGCCTCCATATCCTCTCTTAGGATCGTAATAAATCTCTGTTAAAATGTCTTCTACTCCCTTCTTCTTCTTCTTCATTTCTTAGGCAATGATAGCCAATTTTCCTCGATTTGTTCCAATTTCTTCTTCTTATTGGCTTCTTCTTCTTGGGCTTTTAATTGCTTTTGGGCTCGATAGGGACTATATTTAGGTGTGAATTTTTTTAACACCCTTGATCTTGCCTCTACAGGTCGACTAATAGGGGTCAAAAAAGAAGAGGAAGCATCCTGAAATCCGCTCTCTTCCTCTTCGTCGTCGTCGTCACTCAAAGCCCCTTTAGGAGTACTAATTTTTCCTGGTTTCTGCATGGCTTTTATAAGGTCTCGATTTTGCAAGTAAACCATGGGAGTACGGGTCTCTTTTAAAGCTTGAGCAAATTCATCTAATCCTTTAGGCACCGGACGATTTTTCAAGGATCTGGTTCTCATGTTTTCAGCTATTATATCCACAATGTTAGAATCGGGTACTTTTTGACCTCGATAACTGATTTCTCCGTCTTTATCCCAAGTCAAGACGTTGGTTTTCTTTAAATGATTTAATAATAATTCAGCTTTTCTTTGCATGGGTTTATTCACGCTTTGAATGATTTGTTGATCGATCTCGGGATCTGAGGCTGCTAGTGGTGCTGCTACTGCTGGAGCTGCTGCTGCTGCGGGGGCTGGGGCTAAGGGTGCAGGGGTTTTTTTGGTAGTCGTTGGCTCTCTCGCTTGTTGTAAATAATTCCTATACCGATGAAGTTCTTGACCGTATAAAGCCACTTTTTCTTCTGGAGTTAAATCTTCACGTCTGGTAATCTGGTCCAATTCTTGACCTATACTCAGAGTAGATTGAAATTCCGGAGGTTTGGGGAGTTTTTCTTTGAGTTCATTCAACAGAACTTCAGGTACTAACACCATTTTACGACTCATTTTTGTATCTTGTTGTTCCTCTTCTTTTTAATGGCTTTATAGACAGAATGTCCGGCATCCAACAGTAAAGGTGCTGCTGAGATTAGAAGGGGTAAAAGACCTCCTCCTTTTTGTTGTACTAATAAAGCTCGTCGTTTCTGTATGGATTGGGGCCGGACCAGTCTCCTTAAGATGTGTTTCTTAGGAGCTAGTTTTCGTTTCTGAGCCGAATTGAGAGGTAACACCCCTTTTAATAGGTTGTAGACGATCTCACAAATTTTCAAAATACAATCTCCAGAACAATGTTTTAAAATCCCCGTTTTTAAAGACGAGGAATAGTGAGGGTCTGATAACACTCTTAAAAGAGGGGCATGCGCTCTTAATCGCGTACTACATCCCTTTTTCTTCTTGGCCATCTTTGAAAACAATGAAGAGAAGTCTCTCATGTCACTCCCTTTTATAGTGTCTTAAGGAGGGGCATATCCTCCGTGTTTGTCGCTCTCGTGTTTATCTCTCGCTTTCTCCCTGACATAAATTTTTCCGCAATATCGACATTTATATCTCAGGCCTTTAGGTAGTTGAGGGGTGGAGGCCGTCAAGGGTTGAAAACGTGTGATTTTAGGGACATGAATGGGAACTTTAATTCCAGGGGAAGAAGAGGGAATGCCCACATTCACTCGAGGAAACACTTCTAAATCGCTGGCTCTTTGACTGCCTATGGGTCCCATAGCACGATCCATTCTCAGTTTTGCTTGTTTCTTGAGCAATTCTCCTATGGTCTTTTGTCTTTGTTCCTTATAATACTGATTGATTTCGTTTTTCAGACTTTCGGGCATGGCTTTACGTTGAGCTAGAGTTTGAGGAGCAGATTTTCGCCTTTTCGCTGTTTTCTTGGGTGGGGCTTTTTTCTTCTTGGGAGGGGCTTTTCTCTTCTTTTTTCTGCTCTTTTGAGCTGCTCCTCCGACACGGACCATCCAATCCGGAAACACTCTTTGTTTCTTATTATCAACTCTTACCACTACACTCTTTAAACGACGAACCCGCCGTTTTTTAGGATTATTCCATTTGAATAAATGACGAATGATGACTCCACCTAGAAATCCAGCACCTCCGCGTTTTACAATAGCTGTTTTTCTGTCTTGATCACTGGCCGATTGATCGGCTATGATTCTTAAATCTTGACGATGATTATTAATAAACTTTTGGGTCTGTTTATTGATAGGTAAGACCCCTTTTATTAAATTGCGAGCTCCCATGGCAAACCAATTCAATAAGGCTTTACGCTCTAATTCGATTAAATGGGCTCGCTTCGCGGGATCTCGTTCCCGCTGTAAACGTCGTAAGGTTCTCACTAATTTACTCTTGGTTGATGGAGCCATGATGAGATTGAAATGAACAATGACTCAGAAGAGTGTGAAACACTTTTATTTATACTCTTGAGGCATGTGTACAGTCAACATTTCAAACATTCGACTTCTCAATCGGTATTGGTCTGGGGTCTGGGGACTCAAGTCCACGAGAAGATATCCGTGAGGTATCTGGGTGGCTTCTTGATAAGCAGACATCAAATGAGGTAAAGCTAGCTGACGACTCAATACACTGACCTGAGATTTGTCTCTGGGATTTTTGAATAAGACTAAATAATGAGCATTCAAACTAATGGTGCGATGAGAAGCAGCTCGATCAAATAAATTCTGAGTGATGTAAATCACACTGGTATTCCGATGATGCGCTTTACGGGTAAACCAATCCACAATAGATTCGATGGCTTTTCCTCCCATCATGTCGTCAAAAATGAGTAAATGGGGCACACTCAAATTGGCTACTAATTTCTCGTCGTCTTCTGGAATATTTCGGATGAAAGATACTTTATCTTTTAAAGAAGTGTAAGCGGGTTGCCATTCCCGATAACACCAGACGATTTTTTCGGGCCTGGGGGTGATCCAGTCTAGATTGTTCACTAATGTCTTGACGAATTCTGTTTTGCCCGATTTCGAGGGTCCAGCAACCACCATGGTAAACTCGTGTTTCAATTGAAAAGAAGGGAGGGGTGTCTCCTCGGAATACATGTTGATCAATGAAGGAAAAGTTGGGTTCAGGGTCTTATTTATAGTTAACACAGAAATAGGCGTTTGGACTGTTGAATCTCGCCTCGACAGATGGGGCAAAACTGAAAGGAAGGAGCACACAAAGCACAGCAGCATACGTGTCCGCAAGGTAGAAAAACGATTTGTAATTCCTCGTCTAAACAAATGTGACATTTTCCTCGAGCCTGGACGTCTGGTTGTGGGTTCAGTAGAGCTTTGATCTCAGGTAAAGGTTTATATCCCTGCTGATCTAAACCCGCAATGAACACATTCATCACCCACCCTCGTCCCTTATACAGATTGATGTAAGGACAATTGGGGTTCCAATAAGCATGTTCTACACAAGGATCGTCCTCGGGATCCCAATTACTAAAAATCATTCCACAATGAAAACAAGTAGCGTTATCTTTCACTCCCCTGTAGTAAAACCCGGCTCGAGCTAGGTCTGGTATTTTTCCTAAGAGAGGTTCTGGCCATCCCTGCTCAAAAGTAGCTTCTCTCTTTGAGTGCCGAGCATACTGGGGATAACGCATGGGTTGATCTAGCAATTTCTCAGTCATGACTGAACTTTTGATTTGTATTGCTCCCCTTTTTATAGGGAAGAAGAAAAACAACAACACATAAAAACATTCAATTTTTTTTTGTAATAACAAACAAACAAACATATCAACATATCAATAACCATAAGGTAAAGTGTTATAAGAGGGTAACAATTGTCTCTTATCATATACAATTCTATACTTTTTCTCTAATGGTTTGTTCACGAGCTCATGATCACGAGTCCTCTGGATTTTGTCGGGATAAGGGACTGTGACTTCCTCTATTTCTCCCTTAAGCATTTTTTCTAAAGTCTCTGGGCACACGATCTGGGAGGTACGATGGTTGAGAGTGATTCCTTTGACTTTATGAACTTCGGTAAGCATAATTCTTAGGGCCTGCCGACAAGAATTTGATGATGTGATCCCCGTCTAATTCGTCGGTCCATTCTCCTAAACTATTACCCAAAGTAGGATTAAAGGCTCCTTCCCGATGTTGGTAAATGATACTGTCCGTATCGAAATAAAGGACCCGATCTCCTAAAGGTTGTAAAGTCTCGTAGAGGTGTAAGCGGGCATGCGCGGCAGTAAAACAAGCCAGGACCACGTTTCCAAAGGGACATTCTTCGACGAATTCCTGTTTGTCTTGATAATTCACTAGCATCTTGTCTTCATTGGGGTTCTCTTTATTGTCTAAGAGTTGCACGCCCTTGATGTCGAGAGTCGAATCTTGTAAGAGTTGTTGTAATTCCTCTTCTTCGTCCAAGTATCTGGTTTTGGGTAATAACAACCGTTGAGCAAATTTTCCCCACAGACAATTTAAAAAGAGTTTAGCAATGGTTCTTCTCACTGGATTCTTCTCGATACTGAGAATGTCCATTCGGATGCCTGTTTTGTCGAAGACTTGATATATGTAATCTTGTTCTTGTTCTGAGGTCTTACAGTCGGGGGGAAATCCGGAGGCTTCCTGTTTGATCTTGAGGAAGGTATCGATGTAAGATCTGAATAAATCCTGACTGCTTTCTTTAAAATGCCATACTTCGTAGATTCGATCTAAGGTATATCCCATGTCAAGGGCTTTATGTAATTCGGTCGTCACCCAAGTACCCGTGAGACTACGTTCCTGGTCGGTGTGTGGACATCGATCTTGAGACGTAGAGTCCTGTCGTTCGGCACACGTGCGACATAAGGGAAATAATAACTTGCCTCCCGTCCGATAAGGTAATACGGGGTGATAGAGGTATCGGGGAGGTAAGACCCGACAGTGAATGAGACCGAAATAATTTCTCACGTCCTGGAACTCGTCTGTGATGATCTCGGGATGCCCTACGGGAAATGGTCTGTGTTTCAACACGTAAGGGTATAGGGAACAGACGTCCACGTATCTCATGTCCCCTTCCTCACAATATAATCGGGTAGCATTGGTCCGACCTCCGTACAGGGCTTCTCGAGGTTTCAAAGGATCCGGAATGTCCAGGTTTCCTACAAATTGCTGTAAACTCTCATCTTTTTGCACTTGCTGATCGAAATCGTGCTCCCAGATACCACGGACGGTATACCCCATGTCTTCTAAATCGCCAGTCCTTCTGAGGGTTTCTTCGTGTAATTGCTGGTAAGTAAATTGGGTCCGATGAGGATGAGTTTCCGTCTGTAAACTGGGATAGCAGGTGGGGCATCCGTGCCAATAGCACCCGTAAAATTCGTAGACGGTGCGAGTCGCTTCCTGGTATCCGTCGACGGTATAATTTCCGATCTGGACTTCGCCTCCGTTTCTGGCATGTTGTATGTGACATTCAGTCTGTTGACTCATCCAGGTGAGCCACCGACAGGCTTTAGCCGAATATTGTCGTGCCGGTTGATACCCGAGGTTCGGAATGATGGCAATGGTGTCTTCAGGCATGAATTGTCGACGGTAGGCTAAATAGCAGCATTGGCAAAAGTGATGGATTCCTGGAAAGGGTCCACATTGACCAAACTCTTGAGGGTGGCTCTAAACTTTGCACAGCATCGGCGTAAAATGTCGACGTCAGAGATACAATACCCTACAAACTCTTTCTGGAAATCAAACACTTTTCCCATCTGTTGGTCGTACCATTCAAAAAAAGCTTTTCGTCCACTGGTAGACATTTCGTCCGGTTTGTAGAAAGCTGCCGGTGGATAAGGTCCTACGTAATTCTGGTTCTGTTCCGTATTAAAAAAGTGGGGGAAATAGCCTTTCTTCAATTCGTCGAATCCGAAAGCGGAGGGCATCTTGGCTAATGCAAACGGTAAGAAACTATAGGAGTCGATGAATTTCAGTCCGCATATTTCCATGTACAAGATCTTACTGCCGGTCATGATGACGTTAGGTTTCAGGCAAGAGGAATGCAACAGGTGATTCAAAATGAACTGTCCGTCGTAGCCTTTGAAGTTATGGGCGATGATAATGGCCTCGTCGTGTACTAAAGTGGAATTCTTAGTACCTGTAGTGGGTTGTAATAACCAGTCCATGAACTTCTTTAAGGTGTCTGGTCCTTGAAATAGGTGCTGACGGGGTCCCATGTGTTGACAATGAGAACAGGGTTGTTCTATGGGTAAGTGACTGCAATGTTGACAGACGCGGTGTGCCACACACAGATTAGGGATGTGAATGCCGGTTTCCTGAGTGCATTCGAAATCGAAATAGATGTAAAACTCTAAGGTCCCTTTCCCCTTCTTCTTCTTCTTGGGCTTCTGTTGTACGTAGCACTGATGATCGGTATCGACGATTTTCTTACAGATCTTACACTGTTTCTGTCCTCCGCACTTGTGATGAGGGAATAATTTCTTAGGTATCCAAGACTGACACTTCTCGCGTTGTTCCATTAAATTGCAGACAGTAGTGGTGGTCTTCTTACTATGGGGTTTTAAATGATTTTCGTAGCAGGTCCTGTTCTTAAACATTCCATGGCATTCCTGGCATTCAATCTTGATCCCTTCATCGGGACAATTAGGGTGATGTCCTAAACAAAAGGTACAGCGATGAGGGCATTTGGAGCGATGTTCTGTGACAGTCCTGTACCCCACGTCGCAATGATCACAGTAATATTGGTTCCCCGTTACTCCCGGCATGGATATGATGGCATCGTAATGATGGTCGTCTAACAATATGTTCAAACAAGTTCCGTCTCCCCAGCCTTTGAAGATGCGCTCTAAGGTGAGTTTAGTCGAAGTAGACTTGAACTGAAATATTTTCAGTCGATACTGGGGAGCTAACACCTGTTGTAATTTCGTCCACTCTGCATATCCACAAGCTTGAGTGATATCACACTCGGCCTGTTCCATGAGGGCTATGGCTTGGTTCTTCTGGTCTAAGGATTTAAAATCTCCTGACCTCATGCGTTTCCATTGTTTTTCCCATTCGGGGTCTGGATGTTCCGGTTTTTGACTGTGTAATCGAGTGACGACGATGGCTCTAACTAAACAAAATTTATCCCAGGGATTGACGATCCGAACGATGGCTCTTTTATTGTTCTTAAAAGTCTCCTTATTCACGTGTAGATGTTTGGTTTTCTGGCCACCACTTCCCTCGGGATACTTGACCCGAAACATATCAAATTCCATGCCCCCGTCGCCCAGTTTGAACTCCTTTCTGGATTGTTGCACACGTTCTATTTTGTCTAAAATGACGTCCTCGTTAAAATCTTTACATTGAGTAAACTCGTACCAAATCTCTGATTCCAGAGATTTGTGGCGTATGTTCAGGCGGAGGTAATCGTTAGGATTACACTGCATTTTCGATTTGAAAGTTTGTAACATGTGTCTGAATAATCGCCGAACGAATCCTCTGTTTTCTTCCTCTGGAAACTCCTTAAAAATCACAGTGTAAAAATCCTCTTGAGCTTTAAATTTTCTAGAGTGCACCCTTCCATTTACTGTGACTCGATAATACTGGGATATGGCCTTGGGTTTGGGTGGTGAATGAATAGGTAACTTTGACCCCTCATGCGCCCTAGTCCTTTGCTGTTGCTGTCGTTGTTTTTCTAGTTGAGCTCTTCTCTGTAATAGTCTGGCATTTCTTTTCCGAAGCTTTAATTCTCGCTCTTTATTTTCATCAAGAATTTGATTTAATTCTCTTTCCCGTAATTGTCGTTGTCGTTGTAGTTGTTGTTGTCGTTGTTGTTCTAATTGAGCTCTTCTCTGTAATATTTTAGAATTTTTTCCCCGGAGCTTTAACTCTTGCTCTCTTTTCTCATAAAGAATTCGTTCTAATTCTCTTTCCCTTTTTTTCCATTCTAATAATCGCTGAGCATGTAACTGTTTTTCTCTAGTAGAATCCATGACCCCAATAGGAGCTGGCTCTGACTGTAGAATGAGCCGAAAGTAGGAGAAAAACCGTATTTATACAGTGGATGACGTCACAATGCATAGGTAAGCATATTTTTTGCACACGGCACACCTTACAGATGATGCAACAGGTATAAAAAAGATGATGCAATAGATATAAAAAGATGATGCAACAAGTATAAAAAGATGATGCAACAGATATAAAAAGATGATGCAACAGGTTGTATGTACTGAATTGACCCACTTATCCCCTCCAGGGGCTGCACTCCCTTGACCCACCTATCCCCTCCAGGGGCTGCACTCCCTTGACCCACCTATCCCCCTCCAAACCTGCACTCAGTTGACCCGCCTATCCCCCTCAGCCCCAAAAGTGCACTCAGTTGACCTCGCCATCCAGGCCGCTTATACTACTGATATGCTCTTTTATGTCATCAGTTGGAAATGTTTCAAAGCAGTTCTTTGTACATGTACAGTTACGTAAGTTGATAAAGCAATCCTCGTTGTCTTGCAATTTACTTGTATCTTCCTCAGTTTCATCACTCAGTGATTCTTCTGAATTTTGAGATTGAATAAACTCGGCCATTCTTCTAGAGATCGTTTCATCGTGATTAACGTTTTCATTGTCATCGTCACTCTCATCGACATCAGATGGCTGGTTGTCCTGTTGGGTTACGTTTAATCTCCAAAAATGTTCTTCAAATAATCGGTCTACTTCCTGAAAAAAATAAATATTATATACATGTACATGTGTTATATATAAAAAAAGATATGAACATAACCTGTTTTTAAAGTCTATGCCTAATATTTTTTAATTTTTTTTAATTACGCGAAATATATAAGGCAATGTAATAATTGATATTCTCTCTCTCTCTCTCTCTCTCTCTCTCTCTCTCACATGAAATTTTAAATTTAAAAAATCTTAAGATACTATTATTCTTAAAAATATAAACAATGGAGACAATTCATTTTTTAATTGTTCATTTACTTCAATTTTATCTCATTTTTTTGGTTCATTCATATTTCAAAATTTATAAATTTTCTTTTTAATTTATTCATATTCTATTTTTATTTATATTTTATTGATATGTATATATATTTTAATCAGCAAATTCATTAATGTTTTCTGGGTTTTTTTCTTTCTTCATAATTCAATTTTCCATAAAATTCTCATCATATTTTTAAATAAAAAAATATTTTATAGGTGAATTTTAATGGCCCTTGAATGAAACAGATTCATATGTATGTATCAATGTATTGCAATTTTAAAATAATCCTTTTAAACATTGAATTGGGTAATTACACAAACTGATGTTACAATTCGAAGAGACAATATATTATAATGACAATGTCTTAATTCATCCTTTATATACATGTCTATTGAACCCGTCTTGGGCCCTTGGAAAAGTGAGAGTTATCTCTCTTATTTTTACTCCAACAATGTTTATAAACACTGTGGACGTATCATCGGAAATAAAGTGACCAGCTTAAACTTGAACTCCTGAAGAAAATGTAGATCTAATGGAATTGAGAAGTGGTAGAATGTACACAGGAACCTAGTGTATTAGTAAGTTCTCTGATGTACAATATCCACAATGTATTTTCACTAATAGTGAATCAGAACTTGATCGTCTGTCAGTGACATTGTGACAGATGTGCTTATCGGACTAAATCAAATATAAAAAGCCTTATATCTAATTATTTCCATAATTAATTACCAGTTGTTAGGAATATTTTGTTACCTCAAACTGCTCCATAGTCTAGAAAAGATCTAGTCCCCTCATTGGACTTCTGAATTGGTTGAATCCGCTCCTCCCTTGTTATGGTATAGTGTAGTTTTTGAACAGACGCGAAGAAAATCCGATAAATATTTATGAAATATTTTTATTAAAATTTATGAAATATTTTTACTAAAATAAAAAAAAACAAATTAAAAAGATACATATGAATAAACATGCAGTACATACTCTTTAATAAAAAAAATCGTAACACACTATAAAAACATAAAACGTTAAAATTATATAGATTCTACAGCATTTCATACATGTGATCAAAAAATGAAACATCCAATGTTTATGACGTCATTTCTCTGTTATGTAAGAATTGCCATAAGGACCCTTTTCTCATGGGCGCAATCATATGTGATAGGTATTTAGCTATATAGGTGGATCTATTGATTTTCCTGGACCTGTTCACGTTTTCAAAATCACTGGGAAGGACTTTTACATACCTGGTTCCCTTGTGTTTAGAATAACCCATTCTTCTGAGAATAGAGACTTTTCTATTGTAATGGGTCCACCATATTCAGCGATTTTTTTTGTGAAAAACAAGCACTGCACGTGAGATAAACATTACTATGCATGTATTAACAATCCCACCGTCCAACACTACGGAAAAGTGGGCGTACATTTACATGTACCTCTGTACGTGAGTTCGAAATCAATTCTATTGTGTTTGCGTGCTTGAGTGACCACAATATAAAATACGGGCGTGGATCAAAGGAATAAATATCACTTTTATTTTTTTTATGACAAGCGCAAGCGCTTAAATTTATTTGCGCACAGCTTTCTCACCTGCGTTTGCGCTAAAATATGTATGCTCCAAATTATCTCGTTTTCAGACCTGTTTACCCATAACGTTGTCTATCAGTATTTTTCTTAAGATTTGTCCGTGAGATTTGGCAGTTGCCAGTAAGATTTCATTTTCCATCAATTTCACATATATTAAAAGAGAAAAACTGCTTTTCTGATTACAAAAACATTGTTTAACAACAGGTCATTTTATAATACCATAGCGTTTTGGCAACCTGATATCGCTTAGGTGTTTGAAATCTTTCTCTTATTTAGCGATAAATAAAGTAAATCTACGACAGATCATAACGAAAACTAACTGTTAAATTCCAAACTAACTTGTTTCTGATTTCCGTATTTTCATAATGGCAAAACGTGAGACGTATTTTAGACTAAAAATCCGTAAAAAATACGGCGAAATCGTAAGAGTAAACAGGTCTTCGTTTTACAGTATTACATTCTCAATATATGATAGTGGCACTACCCCACCCCCTATTTTTTAAAGAAAAAAACATAAACAGAGCTGATAAATGAGCATGCATTACTGCTGTTTTCTTCAGTTGAGAAAAAAACACTCCACCTGAGTGTTTATTTGATTTAATCCATTTTTAAAAATGTTTACAATGCATGATTTGATAACAGATTTTATAAAAGGTTTACAATGAAGCTTTCAATTTAGATCGAAGGGCAGATTACTCCACTTGCAGAAAACCCCCACAGAATAACAACTCTTTAGTACAGTGATGTAGTATCATTTTTGAAAGGGGGAGAGGGCAGCCAGAGAATTTTTTTTTTACTTACCTGAAAAAGTTGATAAGCAGAAAATGAAAGGAGCATTGCAAAAACTCGAAAATCCTATAGCGGGGGGTGGGGTGGGGGAGGGGGGGGGGTTAGGAGGGGTGTGTGTAAAGGCCAACAAGTTTTAAAGAAAGTTGAAAGGTTGTAACCTTTATTTTAACATATTAACTGGGGAAAAAATTGAAAAGAAATTGTTGAAGATATTTTTTTATAATTTCAAGTGTACCACTTTTAATTAATTAGCAATGCCCACACAACTTTGCACACTGGGTATATCCAACAACATCTCTGCAATGTCCGGTAATTAACACTGGTACACAGGCATCATGACCTATCTGGTTGTGACCTTTAACCAAAGAATACAAGTAAATACCATCAAAGCCATGAAAGAAGAGGGGATACTGTAAATGTATTATATTTAGCGTGTATGATATTTAGCGGAATTTTGTATTTCAGCAAGTAAGAGTAGACTTGATTTAGCGTTTTCCGATTTTGCTCTAAATAAATACATGTATAGAAGGCATTAGCGATGAACTTCTTTATGCAGAAGGTGCTTTACACGAAAGGCGCTAAATAGAAAAAATAGCCAAATGTTATATGTTTACATTTATATAAACTGTGATATCACAAATTTTCGTGGGGTTCACTTTTCGTTATTTTCGAGGTAAGAAGACCTTCGAATTCATGTCCACTACGAAATGTAAAATGTAACATAACTACACAACAATTCTTCATCCACGAATTCAAAATCCCCACGAACCATGCAATAGTTTTTACTCACCCAAAGAAAATGTGTGATCTTACAGTAACTCAGACTTCGAGAAAGGTTTGATACTCACAATGGTGACAATGACCTTCATTGCAGTGCCGGGTTTCCCTGTGCTCGCCTTGACACGGAAGACCGCCATTACAGCTGCGCGTCCTATGTTGGGTTCCACCACCGCACGTTACTGAACACTGACTCCAGGCTGACCAGTCACTCCAATGTCCATGTTGAGCTAAATTTTAAAAGAACTGCTTATCATTTGACCGTACACTTTCAAAGATGTCTCCATGCACGTTTACAATTTCAATATGTGTCCTACTTCAGTTAGTCATTCTTTTACGTGAACGTACATGGGCACTGATGACTGTGGCATGTCTGTGTCTCTGTTGGATTTCCCGAGCAGGCCTTGCCACCGTGTTGTGGGGAGGGATTGTCGCAGTTTCGGTGCCGATGTTTTACTCCACCACCGCACGTAACAGGGCAATGATCCCATTGATACCAGGCTCCCCAACCTCCGTCAATCGCTAAACGAAAAAGAAAAGAACTCTCTTAAAACTACAAAGCTGTCAGCAAGCGAGAAATAGGTTCTGTTGAAATTCTGTATAAACATGAAGGTACGTGGGCACTGTTGATTGTGACATATCTGGGTCTCTATTGGATGTCCGGAGCAGTCCTTGCCACCGTGTTGTGGGGAGGGATTGTCGCAGTTTCGATTTCGATGCTTTTTCACCACCACCACACTTAACAGAACAATGCCCCCATTGAGACCAAGTTCCCCAACCTCCGTCAATCGCTAAACGAAATTAAATCTCTTTCAACTACAAAGTTGTTAAAAAAGATTCTAATGAAATTCTAAATAAACATAAACTCATTACTTGTTGACTTTATAAGCTTCAAACCTTTCACTGTTCATAACATTTTCATATAAATCGACGTTTTCTAGGAGGGGTTCGCGTTTTCTACCGGGAATCCTAGGTCACTTTTGCTGTGTTTAGTATATACATTAAATAATTATGGAAATTCCATATATTCTGATATATACCTGTAATACACTGTGGTTGGTGACAATGTCTTGTACCCTTTCTATGACCCGAACACGCTCGGCCTCCGTTTAGTGGGGGAGGGTTGTTACAATGGCGCTGTCGATGTTCCTTGCCGTCTCCACAAGTCACAGAACAGGAAGTCCAACCAGACCAGTCCCCCCAACTTCCGTCAGTTGCTATAAATTTACAAACAAGTATGATTTCTTAAAGCTAGATGAAATATGAAGATAACAATCAATATTCAACCTCCATAGTCAACAAAACAATACAAAACAGGAGCAGAGCAAACACGGACCTCCAAACCATCAGAGTTGGAATCAGGTGCCATGGAGGAGTTAACATTCTCTGCTGACCGGTCACACCCGCCGTGTGCTCCTTGTCCTGATTATGAAATAACGGGGAAGTCCGTCGTCAATTCAGTGTGTAAATAACGGCCTAACAATGTCAATATCGATAGATCCAAGGCGCATATTGTTTTGTCCTGTCTGTTGTCAATTTTGACCTTCGCCATAACTTTTCAACCATGAGAGATAGACTTCATAATTGGTATGTATACTCCACTAATAAAGATCTTACAAAAGACACCAAGGTCAACGACCTTGTGACCTTGACTGTAATCTTTATCTTAAAATAGCTTTTACGAACTTTTGCCATAACTTTTCAACCATTAATTAAGAGAAAGAGACTTCATATTTGGTATACATACTCCAATGATAAAGTTCTTTCAAATGACACCAAGAGCTGGCCTTGTGACCTAGACTGTTAACTTTATGCTAAAAATAGCTCTTTCGAACTTTGTTGCCGCCGGGCGCACAGTATTTCACAAACGCATCTTGTTTATAATTAATATTAAATTTTATGCATGTTTGAATAAAATTGGATATCTAATCTAAAACATTGGATGTTATGTTGGATTATACAGGTTTGACTAGATAACGTAACTTAGCATATCTGAAATCACAACCTGCAATACTATCAAACACGTCAAAATGATACCATAAAGATTGGAATGGATTTATTTTTTCAAAATATTCAGCTGTAACTTTAAACACAAACTATTAAAATTGAATTCCATATAACATGTCAACCAAAGTCTCAAAATTTATGTTTACCTTGTTAACTGTTATTATTTGAAAGAGCTTGTTCAAAAAAGATCAACCATCGCTGAATGACCCGAAGGGTACATCTACTTTTAATTTGCAGTCCTCCACCAGTAAATGGTGGAATCTCAATTATTATTTCGTTTGCGAGGGGGGGGGGGGGGGCAGGGTTACATGTATATAGGAATCAGCTTGTCCGTCTATGCAAAAGTGTCCGATCCATATCTTTCTTACGAAGAAACATTAGAATTTACTACTCCACACAAAGATTGCTCATGACCTAAGGGTGTGTCATGATTTTGACTCAATGTCATTTGGGAAAGTTCAAGGTCACTGGAAGAAAAATTTCATAATTCGTATCCGATCCATATCTTTCTTATGGATAAGCTTGGAAAGTTCCTATTTCAGACTAAGATTCCTTGTGACCTAAGGGCGTATCATGACCTTGACGCTCAAAGAAAAATTTCATAATTCATGTTTTGGGAACATATTTTTCTTATGGAAAAACATCGAATCTACTTCTTCACACAGTATTGCTTATGACCCGAGGGTGTGTTATGACCATGAGCCAAGATCATTTAAGTTCAAGGTCACTAAAATAAAATTTTCGTAAATCATTTCCGGACCATATCTTTCTAATGGATAAATTTGGTAAGTTCCTATTTCACCTAAAGATTTCACATGATTTCTCATAAGGGTGTATGATGACCTTGACGTGAGGTCATCTATGAAAGTTCATGGCCACTGAAAGGATAAAGTTTATAATTTGTGCCAGGTCCATATCTTTCTTAGAGCGTTCCTCATTTACACAAAGATTACTAATGACCTAAGGGTGCGTCATGACTTTGACCCAAGGTAATTTGTGCAAGTTCAGGGACACAGAAATAAAGAAATCATAATTCGTGTCCGGTCCATATCTGTCTTATAGATAAATGCGGCGAGTTCCCATTTTCTACAAAGATTGCGTATAACCTGAGGTTTTACATGTATCTTGACTTTGAACCAAGTTCAAGGTCACCAACAGAAAAAGTTCATAGTTCGTGCCTGGTTTCTATCTTTATTCTTAATTTTTTTTAATTAGGCTACACCTTCGTTTCATTTATAAAAAATATGAGCAATTACATTTGCACTAAAAATGTTTAAGCATTTTTCTCTTCCCTTAGATCCATAAAATATTCATGATTTGGAACCTCCGAAAAACTTACCGAGGGTATTTTGTCCCTTTTGCACAGTTCTAGATAGTTATTGTAGGAAAAATCTCATAGAGACGTTGAGAAACATACAAACCACAAGGTAGTGCTCTGCAAGGCACTAATTTTGTAGATTGTCCTACACATTGTCTCCCTCCATGATTTGGCGCGGGATTGTCACATGACCTGTGATATGCCTCGCTTCCATTACCACAGGTAACGCTGCAAAGTTTCCGTCCACTCCAGGAACCCCAACTTCCATGAACAGCTATATATTTTAAAATTGAAGAAAGCATTTTACCATAGACAATTCTGAGAATTGATTTTGCCTTCATGTTTTTTTTTTATTTATGTCCTACAAGACACAAAGTGGCATTTCAATAGCATGAAAAGCAATAAGTTTAAAGAGTGATTAAAATTCACCACAAGGTTTAAAACAAGATCTCATTTCAACGTCTGGCCCAGAACAAGGATTTCCGCCATTTTTAGGAACAGGGTTATCACAAAGACGGGTCCGTTTTCTGTAACCTGCCATTCCACAAGATGTACTACAGTTCCCCCATTTACTCCAGTCTCCCCAGTAGCCATCTAGGGCTTAAAATAGAGTACAAAGGACACGTGACTTAAGGAGCCAATGAAGACACTGCGTTTGATAAGTTCTGAGTTAAATAAAGCTTACAGAGGGGTATCGTAAAAATGTTTTTATTAAAGTATTGCATTGAAAAGATAATCACTCAATTTATTTAAATAGATTGAGTAGTTCAATTTAAAAATATGTATTCAATTTACATGTATACTACTAATATTTAAAAACCTTCCTGTAAAGAAGACGATGTTGTCTGCTGTAGGTTAATTTCACCCAAACAATTGGAAACTGTAATACATAAAAAATTGAAATTGTTTTATAAATATAGTAGTATGACATTGCCGCTGAATCTAAAAGGAGAAGGGAATTCGATCTTAGAAGAAGTTTTGGTTATTCAATTTTAATGAAATATAACGATTAAAATATCATTTAACTCCCCGAAACCCCGAGATGAATTGCACTTACTTAACTACTCCTCAAAAAGAATGAGAATTTGCATCCGATTTTTTGTGTGCTCAAAATTATGGTGGCATATTTCTGCCCCCTACATGCAAGATAAATTAAGTTAACATGCAACATAATTATGTAGATATGCAACATATTTATGTCAACATGCAAGTTAAGTATCTTGATATGCAAGTTACCAATCTAATAAGAAAATACAATTAAAATATAGTTGAATTTACTTGCTAACGCCTGTATCTGACATTGTAGATGCAAGATAATTATGCAGTCATGCGACTTATTTATGTCAACGTGCAAGATAAATATGTAGACATGCAACTTATTTATGTCAACGTGCAAGATAAATATGTAGACATGCAACTTATTTATGTCAATATGCAAGATAATTATTAAAAAACGAATCAATATAACAAGCATGCTCTCCTCTTTTCCGGGTGACTGTCAGTCTGTCCTGCTTTGTTTTCCTCATTTTTTTTTTACACAAGCTGATTTCTAGTAAAATGGTGTTTCTTATTAAAGCTGAACACGACTCGTAAATAGGCATACGCCATTTTCGATATCATTATCTATGATACATCAACACTAGGGTATACTTGTCGCATTCGTTACACCTGACTGCTTTATTGTCACGGGTATCGGCGTGGAATGGCGACCCGTGTTCGTGCTGGTTATCTTGCATTACCTTAGTTTACATTTTATTGCAGTTATGTGTATCTGTGTTGTTGTATACTGCACTGACCTGTACAACTATAATTGTAAATTTATTTGGTATCTTACTTTCCTGCATTTGACGAAGTATTACGTTATTATTCTATCTAACGAGTCCTGTATAGCATACGTCCGTCTACACCGGTGTCGACTGATTACACTGAACAGTGACGAAATTCTGCCCTTTATATACGGGTCTGCAGAGGAGCGAGAATCAGGAACAAAAATGGCGGACACATTCCTTTTACGAATCGTGTTCAGCTTTAAGTTATATAAATAAAGTCTACATTTCTTTTCGCTTCAATGCATTTTGACGGAATAGTAATTTCAGCTTTTATTTCTTTGCAATGATCAAGATCAAGTCAGTCTGCATTTCGTTGAAAACCTTTCCCGGCAGGGGACTACTCTCAGAATGCTTCTTTCAATAAAATGACTTACCTAAAATTGCCAAACACGGAAGAAATCTTCTTGCTGTTAAACCAGAACGAAATAATAATTTGTCTACTCGTTAAACAATTAAAAAAAAACAAGAAAATCTGCCTGTACTATGTGGCCGAAATCAATCTAGTTCAAAAATTTCAATTTACTAGAAGATAACAGCAAATAGCTGATAAAAAAATGTTAAACTTATGATAGTCAAACTACTCACAAGAAGTATAAACAAATGATTTAAATAAAGCAGAGGTTCTTTTGACTCTTATAATGTGATTATCTCTGAGGAAGAAATATATCTAATATATCTAAGATCTGATTTAATACCACTTCCCTACCCTCCCCAGAAAATTGAACAAAAAACATGATCGACATATATATCGCTCTTAAATGGAAATTTTCAATACCAAATTAGAAGATAAATACTGACCTTCTAAGTGCATGTTATACAAGAAAATGTCACAATTTGAGTCACTGACCCAATAGTCTTATTTGTGTCTACATACCGTTGTGCATATTGCCTTATCTTATCAACATGGATTAACATTGATTTCTAATAAATTATCGCTAAATGTAATAATGCATGATCCGATGATAACAGATTTCGGCCATTCCAAGTTTTTCTCTGTTTAGCGTCCACCCATCTTTCAAAAACCTACCTACCTATTCGCTAAAAACACACAAACCAAAACATAAAACACAAGCTTAAAAGTCAAAGTTAAAAATGATGCCCTTCAATTGATTGATCTAACTAAACTGCTTTAATAGAAAAAATATCTATTCTTAAGCAAAAACAAGGGATTTAATACTTAAAATACACCCAATATAACTTACTGTACAGAATTATTTGGAGAAATTTACAAAATAAAAAAAATTCGACTAAATTTATAAATTCAAGGACTCCTGATGTCGTTTGTTTTTTCTTATATGGGGTGTCAAAAACCAAGGCGCACGCGGACGCTAATCATAGAAAAAAACTTGGAATGGCCTTAAAAAAGATTCTGGCACAGATTGATCGACATTTGCAAAAATATGTACATGAAAACCTTTTAAGACATATCCTTATAGCTTATTTTTCATCTAAATTACTTTTTGATACGTTTTAGCTCAGCTGAGCTGAAAATTCATGTGAGCTTTTCTGATCATCCGATGTCCATCGTCCATCAGTAAACTTTTGGCATTTTTAACTTCTACTCAAGAACCACTGGGCCAATTTTAACCAAACTTGGAACACAGCATACTTGGATAAAGGGAAGTGTAAATTGTTAAAATGAAGGTCCAAATTCCCTTACAAGGGGAGATAATCAAGAAAACAAAAGAATAGGGTTGGGTCATTAAACTTCTTCTCAAGAACCACTGAGATTCACAAAATGGCTCCTCTAGGACACCCCATGCCTTTTAAAGTGGCAAATCCATCGTCAAACTTCATTTCAGAAAAGTATACTGAGATGAGTATACAGCTATATGGTTACGTCTTATTGGGAGTGATGGCTTGTCTGCAATGGTGTCCGTTTTACATTCAGCCCTAAAAGGTATATAAGGAAGTTCCCCCGAGTATACAAGGTCAGTTTCACACGAGTTATGAACAATGCAGTATCATTTGGGATTACTGAGACAGACAAGACACGCAGTTGGACTTATCATAAAGGCTTATTCCGTCAAAAAGGACAAAGAACAGCAGGTGCGATCTATCTGGATTGGTTGGAGCCCTTCCACTGAATTACCATCCCTACTTCTTCCTGCAGCACATTTAACCAAAGAGCTAAAGCCACGAACTATCAAAATGTGCCTTAACTTTTGGACAAAATTTAAGTTAAAAATCACAATGTCTGTTAATATGTTATTTTGTAGTGTACAATGACTAGTTTCTTATAGTGAAATGTTTTTTTTTCAAAAAAGCTGCATTATTTAGCACTTGCGCAGCACCAGAAACAAAAAACGTTGAAAAACTATGAAAAATGTTGATTTTACGTCGGTTATTGCAAAAGTTAGTACTACCTCCACCAAACTTTGCATACAGAAAAATATTGCATATATGCATCTTTATGCAAAATATCTTAGAGGTACTCGCGTGTGGCCAATGTGTATTTCACATTTTATGGAAATTTAAGTTCGCAAAAATTAAAGCAATATCTTCCATTTTTACTCGATAACTTGTTCATAAATAATCTAATTAGCAGAAATTAATTGACAATTTATGAGATTTATTTGTAGCAATTAAATAATGCTCAGTCAATCGATTATTTTTTTGTATAATGTATATAAACTCGGCTTTTATGTCTGTAATTTTGTTTTCATTTCTTTGATTACGTTTTTAATCAAACTTACGTGCATCTATGATGACGTCATAATGTAACGTTTTTGACGTTTTGACGCAAGAACCAGTGCGTAAAATTTGCAGACAATTTCAAGAATATGGTCAATGTAATTTTATCAAAGTGACGCGTTCCAGTTTCTGATTCATCGTCAGCCCTGTGTGGAAGGTAATTATTAAATATCATTTTTTTTCTTCTTTTATTCTTTATATTATTAAATATGCCTATATAATTTTATTGTAAATGTTTATATTTTTAATAATTCTTCACAAAATGCCACACAACACATAAGACAAATGCATATTGTATCATGGATGCGGTATTTTCCCTTTGAAGTTGCCTAAATGTTAAATCCAGTTAAAATGAAAGGGGGTGGAGCTTAAGTATGCCTTAACTTCTAATGTGATAACTTGTTATCGCACACTTTTAAAATAAAGACAAAGTGCTAACAATCAATTTTTTTTTCACAAACCAACAAAAAAAAAGGTTGACACATGTATTGTCATGTATGATTTAAACCAAATTTAACAATTTTTCCTGCATTAAGCCATGTCTTAAGCGTTTGGTCTCAAAAATTGAACGAAATTTTACAGTTTTCAAACTGAAACTTGTTGGTCAAATCCGCCATTGCCCTGCTGTCAATTTGTTTCGAAGAATTGCTGCTAGAGGCCATAGACACCAAACTCTCGCATACTTTTTGCTGCGTATTTTCAGCATACATAGGTTTTTGGTTATCATTTCCGTCATACGGTGTTTCCATTTTCATTGCTTTCGGCGCCGGAGGATCAAGTATTTTACCGACATTCTCTGCTACCTCTGGACATGATCGTTTGTACTTCCGCACTGCATGATCGCCTGTTCATCCATTCCAGCGCCGTTGAACTGGCTAGCACAGGTGCGCTTTCCACTGTGGTTAGTAAAGTTTCCAACGAGACCCCCTTTTTACAGATGATTTTCATGAAGCTTTTAATCTTATTAACACCAACAACTTGTGCATCATATCGAATAGGGTTCCCTGCAAGTGGACGTGTGTAAAACTCTCCCTCGTTTCCAAGTGCATTAAGGTACTGGTGAAAATAGTCGGCTATTCATCGATCTCCTTAAAAAAAGTAACAAAAATAAAATTATATTCATCAATGTAGGTTGTAGTTTTAAAGGTTAAAAAATCAATCTAAAGGAAAAATACCGTACCTGGTTGACAATATTGACGAATGTCTTTACTTTGCAGATATAGGTAGGTAAGTCCTCCCTTGAAAGTCTTGTTTGAACCGCCGCAAAAGTGGATGTATTTACCTCGCCCATCCTAACCAATCGTGACGTTTGCACATGTTAAGTCTCTATACTCATCAAATCCCCGCAACCCGAATAGTTTGCACATGTAAAAAAAAAAAAAAAAAACACTGTATATTGTAGCGTTTCCGCGGACTTGTTTCCCAGTACTTCTCTTTCCCAAAGCAGTTCTTCGTCTTCTGAGTTATTGGATCTGCCTGTTTGACTTTAATTCCCAGTCTTTTAGACAAGATTTCATTTGAGCATCCAGCGTTTTTCTAAAATCTGCAAATTTCAAGTCTGAAGAAAAGTTAATGTCCTGTCTCGTGTTGTCTCGTAAATACCTTAAATTCACTTCCGTCCTTCTTCCGTGCGTCACATACAAAATGTGTCAATGAATAGCTCATAGTAAAAACATCCATGTATAGGAGTTCCGGTGTTGTAGCATAAACTTTCCCCCCGCATAGACTTTCCCCCCGGAAAAACAGTTTCCCCCCAGAAAAACGGGCCTAGCACAGAATTTCCCCCCCGGAAGAAACAACCCGGGCCCGATTTTCCCCCCTAGGAAAAACCGCCCCAGTATAGAATTTCCCCCTGAATGCCAGTACGCTTTTTCCCCCTCCTTGCATTTTTTTTACTTTTGTTTGGTTCGGCTATTAGATTTCTGTATTGTCCGTATTCTTAATAACTTATCAAATGTGCAGCATCAAATCACATATTTTCATTACTAGCATTGTTAATTTATAGTATAAAAAATAAATGAGTGTCATAAAAAGGAATGTTTGAACACTATATGAATTCATATTAGATTCTATTTCCATGACTAAAGCAAACATTTTGGATTATGCATGCACTTAAAGGGGCATAGACACAGATTCAACTGAATTTTCAAAACTAATTTAAATGCTCACAATTTCAAATTAAGGCATCGTCTAATGATTAGCAAAAATTTGAACATCCTTTTTTGATTAACAAAAACCAAAATGCATAACAAAACGAATTCCGGAAAAACGCAATCCGGAATTATAAGGGGGGAAAGTCTATACTGGGGCGGTTTTTCCCCCCAAGGGGGAAAGTCTATACTGATTTTGTTCAAAGGGGGAAATTCTATACTGGCTTTGGCGCTTTTTCCGCCCAGGGGGGAAAGTCTAACCCGGGCCCGTTTTTCCGGGGGGAAAGTCTATGCGGGGGGAAAGTCTATGCTACAACACCGGTACTGCAAGTTCAAAAGGCAGATTTTTGTTGTATTTTTTTTCTTGGCACCACTTTTCGAAAACCCCAAATGCCCAACGAGTATTTCTCTTTGTATTTTGATTTTCTTGACTAGAAATCAACTTATCAATTTCGGAATCAGAAATTCCCCCGAAACGCTTTGTCGACTCATCGCTGTTCGTTTCACTCCGTCCAAATTAAAATCTCCAAACAGATCGAGGTTTAGTGCATTCGAGCCTGTCGGGTTAATGTCAAACTCGTTCATACAGTCAATGAGTTCCTCTTCTTTTTCAGTGGCATCGCAAATCTGTGATAGAGTGAAATAAACCTCGGTTATTGCTAAAAAGTCTATCTCATCTGCACACCAGTTGCGGTATACCACAATGCTTTGCGACGGTGGGTGGAGTTTATCAAGAAAATTCTACTTTTCTAAATATTAACTTATTTCCGCTGCATTAACGCTATATAGGAATGGTAGGCGGATTTATCCATGTTACAAGTTATATATGGCACAGTTGCTGCGCAACTCGTCCCGCCCTAATGTCGATGTACGATAAATTAAGTTATTACTCGTTAACTGTTCTCTAAATATCACTTTAAAAAGCATTTACACTTTATATATTTATTGTTTTATTCACAGCTAGGCATCTTTTAAATTAGTTTCGTTTTTATTCCACCGAAAGAAAATTAGGGACTTTGAGGATCTCTGTGAATGTACCTCACAAGAAATGCGCAACACACCAACTGGAAGCAACAAGACATCCATTGCAATCTTTCTTATGAAGATGAAGTCTGAACTTCCAATCAAAATCATGGCCACATTATTTGGAATTTCAAAGTCAAGCCTGCATCGTGCAATTTCCCCTGTAAGGAAAACACTGATGACAAATTTTGTACCAAACCACCTTGGTTTTCAACACAGTTCTAGGGAAGCCACCATTTCAAATTACACAAGGCCATTAGCACAGTTTTTATTCGGTGATGCAGGGGACCCCAGAGCCATTTTGGTAACAGATGGTACTTAAATCTATATCCAGAAAAGGGAAAATTTTCAATTCCAAAGGCGGACGTACAGCATTCACAAAGGACGCCCCCTGGTTAAGCCTATAGTCATCTGTTCTACATCTGGATACTTTTTGTCCATTTTAGTCTCAAGCAGATTCAAATAGTAATGATGCAGCTATCCTTAACCATGCCATGAATAACAAGAGGCCCACGGGCCTTATAGGTCACCTAAGTATTGAGTAACAACTTTCAAACAATTGAATTTGGTTCGTGTTTTAAACCAGAGGCCAAGAAATTCACAATTCACAATTTTGAAAGAGGTACCATTGCTTATCATAATTATAAACTTAGCATGCTTACTGTCTTTACTTAATACCCAGAGGTAGTCAGAGTAACAAAGAGAAAATGCACTTCCACTTTATAACCAATTGTGCACCTCACCCCAAAGGAACCACTGATCCAGGGGCCACAAATTTCAAAATTTTGCAAATTTTATCATAAAATGGTTAATTAATACCAAAGAGCAGATTTTAAAGCATAAATTTATTTTCAGACTAAGAGGGTAGAAAACACGTCTTTACCTCTCTGAGTCACGTGACATCTAGTACTGAAAAGTTGATATTCCTTTTTCCATGCTGGTTGTACACTGTTTTTACAGTGAAATGTTTTATACTGGTTCTTCAATACCTATTTAATTCTTATCATTTTTCTAATAATGTGAAAAATAAAGTAAATATACTCTGGAAGTCCACGATATTTTGAACCAGTTATTGCATAAAATTAACACTTTAAAGCAATTTCTATACATCATAGACCCCCAATTTTGTTTCTCTTTTCCAAATATACAAATAACATTAATCAATATGCTTAAATTTAGAAAACGCTTAGGACGTTTGAATCAATAAACAGATACATACATTCGCCCGAAAGTGATAGAGCAACATTGCAGATGGTGGATTTGGTTCCTGGATATACGTTGAAAATCAGCACTGCCCAACTGAGAGCATGTGAACGAAAAGCACGGGGGCAGTGGCACGACTACTGCTTGTGGTTAACTTCGACATCTAGACCTTTAGCCAGAGCTGTGCAAGGGGAAAGGCCAATAATGACAGAAATACTCTTAATCCAGATATAATAGATGCGAGCATAGGTATGTACATGAAAACAATCCATATTTTTTAGGGATGGCAGTAAAATACAAAATTGGTAATTGATTAACCTTAAGACCTTCCGACCGATTAACAGATTAATTGTATCAAAATACACATTTTCCTGACTTTTTTCAAATACACTATATACATATGGAACTTAATTACATTTTTAACAGTGAAATACAGTAATTTATTCATTGAATAAAAGTGATATCCTGTCACGGTGTGAAAGGATATCAAAATGATATCCTGTCACAGTATGAAAGAATATCAGAAGTGCGGGAAAACTTTTTCCTTCTCCTCACCAAAAGTGTTGTAAAAATACTTCATAACCTGTTATAAGATAGAGAATTGGCGTATTCGACTGGTTGATTTCGTGAAGAAACAAAAATTTGATGTCATCTTTTTACATTCGACTGGACTTTTCTGATGAGCAACAAAAAAATGTTGAGTACGAAACTCATCGCAGATATCACTGCGATTAGTAATACCACGTGACGAGTTGAATATGGCGGAGAAAAAGTCGTGAGTACACAATCTGCTTGTTTTTCCCTGATTTTTGCGATTGCAATCATTTTAATTTTTAATAAACCCAGATTCTTCTTCTAAACCACTGTTTGAGAAACTTGGATGGTTAACAGTTTATGAGCTAGTTGATCTATACAAATACATATTATTATACAAAATTTTCAGTGGAACGACTCCCCAATATCTTTGTAATTTATTTGAATTTCATTCTTCTACTTCTTATAATCTACGATCTGAAAGTAATTATGATCTAAGGTTGCCGAAATTTCGTACAAACTTATTCAAGACATCTTTTCAGTATTCAGGTGTACATCTATGGAATAAACTTCCCCAACACATTAGATTCTCTCAATCTCTACGAACATTTAAGCGTAATATAGAAAATTACATCATCAGCTGTCGCACAATTTTTTGAGGACAATAAGGTTTCGATATTGTATATTGTATTATGATTGTTAAAACTATACATGGACATTATATTCATTATCGTATGATTGTAATTCCTTAAACATATTACTATTATATATGATGAATTGTATTCTGTATTATTTTTTGTATTTGATATATATAGAAGGCCCTGGGGAAGAATAGTGCATGCACTAACCAGGTTACCTTCTTTAAATAAAGTATTTATTATTATTATTATCATAACGTTAGAGATATATCATTTTACAATAAACTGAGAATCTATAAGCAGTATACACATAGCTCAGGTTCTACGGTACTCATTTATACGTGTCACTAAGCCGGCCACAGTCGGCTACAATAGGCCTATCCAGCACAGAAGGCACGTTTTTAGTTGGGATATGTAAGCCCCTTTGTATCAGCCGATAAATTTTAATTCTGTTTTATCTCATGTCATATAAATACTTGTGTCGACGTTCGATTTCGTTTCCGGGAAATATTTTAAAACTTAACATTTCTAATGTTATGTAGATACTGGAATCAAATACATCTAAAGTATGTGGATGGGCTAGAGATAATACAAGTTTTGGACGCCCCCACAATAAGGAGGTTAGAAAATGGAGGTGAGTTTTTTTCTTTCTGAAAAATATATAATTAAAGGTCTACATGAGTAATTTAATTTTAGGAATTTTAAATCATGAAGTTCACACAGTAAGCTTAACTTTCAGCTTTTTTTTGTTAGGCCTAATCAAAAAAAGTACAGCATACAAATATTTAATATTATTATAGATGATGAATTACTCCAACAAATTCGGAAAAATGTGGAAGAGTCTGGAGTGGCAGAAGCTGCACAACAGCCTGCATGCATTGAAGAAAAAACTCTTGCATGTACTAGTGTGGATAATTTGGAATTTGAAGATGAGGCTTCAAACAGTAAGATGTTATTCATGAATGTGCTAAATCATGAAAAAAGCCATGATATTAATTGGACAAGATAAACATGTACATCTTGTGTATTTTAAGAAATGAAATTGACTTAATAGAATAGTAATTATACTGATTACTAGCTTTTATGACCTTTGACTGCATGATGAGAACTTGAGAAGTGTACATGTACACTATCCGATCTTGTTGAGTTGGCAGGGGTAGCTTTGAAAAATATTGGTTTTGTGATTGGTTATTTCATGGGTATAATACTAATAAAAATACACACAATTCTTTTGTTTTTAAGGTTTAATACAATCTTAAAATGTAATTTTGGTCAGTTGGATTTCTTCTGGAAAAAGATGGTGGGGCTCAGAACATGAATATAATTTTCCATAATTTTTTTTTTCCATAATAGGTGATCTGGAGGAAAACACAGTTGACAGTCTGCCAGTTTCATGGACCAGAGATGCCACAGAACTTTTAATAAGCCTATATGAGGAACACGAAGAAGAACTTGAAAATCCACGGAACAAAAAAAAAGGATATTTGGAAGAAGATAACTGCAGAACTTAACGAAGCAGG